>NW_028277697.1:0-128996 GCF_059751315.1 Micrasema longulum | reverse complement strand
TAGAAGGTAATATAGAAATCTAGGCATTTACAAACAAACTAACAAGTACCTAAATTTTCAACTAGGTACTTGTTTGTGATTTAATTCCATAACTTAAAATTTTTTATATTAAACAAATATTGAATTTAAGTATTTTTATTTATTTATTTGACACTTTTAATACATATACAATATATATACATATAAGGGCGGGCATATTGCCCTAAGACAATTTTTTCCTATCTACCCAAACCGTTCAGTTTGAGAAAATTATAAATACACGGACATATTGAATCTTACAATTTTATACAAAAATTAAAAACAAAGATTAATTAAAGAATTAAAAATAAACACTTTACTGTGAAGAGGGGAGAGAGGTTGGGAAGGAAAGAAGAAGGATAAAGGAACAATTTAAATATTTGGATAGTGACTTTTTAATCTTGATTTAAATGTAAATAAAGAAGGTATGTACTTGTTTATGGTTAAATTCCAAAACATATATATATATTTTTTTTAATGTGACATTTTTTTTACAAACGTCAAGCTCCCCAAACAAAGGAGTGTACTTATATAAGAATACGATTTTTTTAAATATATTGAATTTAATATTTTTTTAGTGTTACTAAAAATCCAATAAAAATATATAAATGGGTAGAAATTATACGGAATTAAAGGAAAGAATCTGATTGAAATCTACAAAAAACCGAATGCTGTTTGTAATCATTCAAAAACAAACTTTTTTATACACAAAAAAACAACATCTTTTCATTTTTTTACAAATGCATTATCCTCAAATGCAACCCTGGTAGATCGATGAATACAACATTAATGCTCCTAACTTATCTAACTCCTTACATTTTCGATTGAAGATTTTAATATCTACGAATACGCACGGCGTAAAGATCAATATTTCTCAGAAAACCGCACGTAAATCGGTTAAGCCGTCTAGGAGGAGTACGGTGACATCACACGTACAGAGGAATTATATATATTAAGAAAAGAAACAAAATATAAAATATATATGGCTCAACAATATGGTTAACAACAAACTCAAACATTCGGAAAATCACAAATAAGTTCCGTACACAAATCCCTCCCACTAAGGAAAATCCAATCATCATCTCTTTTCCTGAAAACAGTATATTAAATGTTTTTAAATATTTTTTAATAAAACAATGCTTACTTCTCAAAATTCAATGAATGTCAATGGTACTCGTTGCTAAATTATACCATTTCTTATTTAGATAAAATATTTTTTTTTATTTCTGCATGCTCTTCCAATAAACAGAATATGTTTTTTTTTATTTACGGCCTCTTGATGTAATAATCAGCGTGTTCGCTTACTATGCAAGAGGTCTCGGGTTCGTTTCCCGACATGATTGACATGAAATATTTATTTAAAACGGTGTTTTCACTCCAGAATATTTCATAATGCCTGGACTGGTACCTGAAGCGTAAAACTGATCATCTCACCTTCATGTGACAAACATGATCAAGATACACTGTGATTCCAATGCAGTCCCCTATGCACTATTAGGTGCGGAAAGGTAATGATGTTGATAAAAAGTACATGTTCATTAGGGTGGGTCGATATTTTTTTTTCTGAATTTTTAAATGAAAGGGGTGTAAAAAGTTGCCTTTTGGATTACCCAGAATGCAAAAAATATTTTTTTAAATGTTTGATACTACTTTTGGCCTTCAACCATTGCTTGAAGTTTTTGAAAAAGTTAATTTTTTGCCCCAAACCGGCTGTCATTTCGTATTTAATTCAGATAATCCGTCCAATTATTTTTTTTAATGTGCATTAAACCTTATTAAATAAGCATCTAAGGGCGTGAGTTGCACTATGTTTTGTAATAAATAATCGGCGCTCAACGGAATCAGTTCCGCGGAGTGTAAACTTTTTGCGTTTCGGGAGTTTTAAAACGTTTTTAAATTGGTAATGTGATAGAGTTTTATTTTTACTAGCAAAAAAAAATATTTTATGAATGTAGATAATTAACAAAATATTCCTACAGTTATAAACTTAAAACCTCAGTTGGGGGCCAAACGTAGTATGGAATATTTTTTTAGATAATTTCTACGTTCAATAAGATCCAAAATGCAACTTTTTAGACCCTTTTCATTTTGATGTCTAAAAAAATAAAAAACTTAATACATCATCGGCCCATTCCAATGTTCATGGTGAGGAAATTTTTATCATATCCAAAATTGCAATAAAAAAATCTTCTCTTGTATATTATTGATTTTAACAAATGAAAAAAAATCTAAATCTTATACATATACGTTGATGGTTAAGAGCTTTTTTAGCACTGATCATGATCACCCTTAATTACGATTAGAACGCAGCGTGTTTTAGATAAATTTATTATTTACATTAATATTTTTGTCGATATAAAATAGTGCCATCCCTGTATAAAAGCGACCCTCATAAAGTTTTCAATGATTCTCGGATGACCTTAATACTGTGTACTTTCTATAATTTTTGTTTTTTTTATTTTGAAATTTCTATACACTGAAAATCTGTGAAAAAAGTTTTATTAATTAGGCAATAAAAATCACAATGACGAAACTAACCCGTTTTCGTAAAAATAAAATGATTTCAAAAAAGTATTTAATTTTTTTGAAACAGATTTTTTGGAAGTCTAGGCATTTACAGGGCCTATGACCACCTGTTATTTGCTTTTTTTTGTTTGTTTGTTAACGATAATTTGGTAAGTCCGAAATAAAATACTTTTATTGGATTAAATTCCACTTTGTTTTTTTTTTAATATACCAGGGGGTATAATGTGAAGTGTTTCGTCTTGTAAGGACATTATATCACTAAATTAAATATTTACAAAGTTTCCTTATATACTAACTATAATTCTGTTCAATGATATCATCATAATCATTCCCTTTCCGTTCCTAATGGTGCAAAGGGCATTGCATTGGAACACAAATCGCAGCGTATCTTTTTTGTCGTATCGTATTTATTGTTACACAAAGGTAAGTCGATTAGTCTTACGATTTAGGTACCAGTCTAGGGACTGTGAAATATTCTAGTAAAAAAACAAATTTTTCAATTGTATTTAACTAACCATGGCGGGAATTAAACCCGAGACCTCTTGCGTGGTAGGCAAATGCACTGACCGATACACCACGAGGCAGAAGTTTAATAATATATGTAGGTGCATAATAGTGTATTTAACAAGCATTGAGGATTTTTATATAGACCAAAAAATGTATATTTATTAAAATTAGTCCACTAGATATAGAGTTATTCAGTCAAAAATTAAATATAATAAAAACTTTAGCACAAAATAATGGTTTTAACAATAAAATTACTGATAATATATACGAAATTAATGTACATACAAAAACCTAAAATTAATTCTGTGTTGAGTTAAGTTGATTCTGTTTGAATATATTTTATTTATTCGTTCACTTATTTTCCCTTATATTATCAAAAACGAATTTACCCTAAAGATTCTAATAATTTAGATGAAAAATGAGGCTTTTTGATTATCTGGGAAAAGTTTCGAAAAAAAATGTAAAAATCTTCCGAAATAATAATACAAGCGTTGCCTTTAAAACAAATAATAACAGAGGGGAAAAAAATGAAAAATTCTATAGATGATATTAGTATTTTGGATAAAAGTGGAATTTACAAATTAACATGTGAGGAATGTGATGCCAGGCAGATCTTTTATTATTAGATTCTTCCATATTGATTTCCAAAATCAATATTGATATTGTAAAGAAATGTTTTTAAGCATAATATTTAGAATAAAATTGTTAAAAATAATGTCTCCACAAAAACGCAACATCTTTGGCTTTGACGTCAAGATTCGTGAGGATGCTATATTTGAATTTCAACGATCACAAACAAATTTCAAAATGTAACCGCATCGTGGCGTATTAAGGGCGTGGCCAACGCAATAAACATTTTGTTATTTTTTTCTGTTTATTAAGTTTTCTTTGGTAATTCTCAAATGTAAACACATTAAAAAAAAAGTATTTTGTTAAGTGACGAGAACGACGAAGAAAGACGTGGCATGATTAGATAAATCAAAATCTTGGTCATGTCAAAAGCAGGCAGAACCAAAGGGCATGTTTTGACAAGATATATGAATGTGGAAGAAGCTAGAAATGTATGTAGTAAAAAAACAAATATGGATTACGCATGAGTGGATCAGGCCAAATGGATAAAAAAATACGTACATATTTGTAATTTTTAACATGATTTTAATATGTTTCAAAATAATGTTAAACGATTCCCAAGGAAATAGACACCCCAATGAGACAATACTGTCATTCATGTCATAAAATATATTCTGTAAAATAATAAATAAATATTTTTACGAATAATTTCAATCGCCTTTTTGTTGCTACATGTCCCTAACCCTAAATGTCTCTACGAGACCCTAGCCAAATATGACAACCCTGTGCGTGAACTTTAAATATTTTCAAAAAAAAATACGAGCTCTTGGGCTTGAAGAGGAACAAACACTTTTGCTGATTGAAATAAACGATCAAGATTTTTGGTGAAAATTCATTGTGGGTTTCATCGTAATCGATTTAAGAAATTAAGGACAACTGATGCTCAAATCCTCAAAATCAAGGACGCCATCCTTATCTTTTTTTTCAATTATAAATTAATTAAACGTCATTGTTATCGTTTCCTCAACCGCATTTAATGGTGCATATGGCACTGCATGAAATAAACGCAGTGTTTTTTAATAATTTGTTTAATGTAGGTACACTTATGCTAATGAAATATTATAATACAAAATCGTCGCCTTAAACGATTGATTGG
Organism: Micrasema longulum; assembly: GCF_059751315.1. Taxonomy (NCBI): domain Eukaryota; kingdom Metazoa; phylum Arthropoda; class Insecta; order Trichoptera; family Brachycentridae; genus Micrasema; species Micrasema longulum. The sequence goes on along the minus strand of NW_028277697.1, from coordinate 124,219 downwards.
TCAGCTCAATACCTTTCAGGATTTGTACACTGATAATAGAAGGAATCGGTGGACTGCATAAAAATCGTACTCCCTTTTTAATTCTTCCGTTTGTTTATATAATGAAGCACTTCATTTTTACTATTGTACACATACCGGTATCGTGTAGATATTGATGAGAAGATGATGTGTCACTAATTACCCTTTGTCAAAAGTATGCAGATGCAGGTTTATGATAAAGATTTATCAGAGTATCACTTTTCACAATGAGACTTACTCTCAGGACGGTAGGACAAAAACTTTATTTTTTCATACTTATATTATTTACATATTTATTTATTTTTGCACCACAACAGGCCAGGAGGCCCAATTACAGTTGTGAATTACATCACAGAACACCCAGGCTTGAGAAAAATCACATTTTAATTTGTGTGTTCTCACCGGAAATCGAACCCGGAACCTTTCGTGTGTGAGTCAAGCGTCTTGACCACTACACCACGGAAGCCGCACATATTAATAGAATTACAAAAATACACTTTAGAAAATACATCTTAAAATTAAGCTATCACATAATTTGGAAAAAATGCCCACAAAGACTTAAGCGTCTAAGCGTGGGCCATTCTTTTTTTAATTATTAAAAAATTTACACCATATAAATATGGTATGTCATGAAAAGAAAAGAAAAGAAAAATAAAAGAAAAACTAAATTAACACATGCTGATTTATTTGCAGTATATTTTTAATTTTATTTTTTTTTTTTTTTTAAGAATGTAAAGAAGGATGTGGGTAGGATCGGAATATTTACAATCTTATGAGTTACAAGTATAAAAAATGTAAACTTAGTACTTATCAATTATCATTTTATGTAAACTTAAATAGTCAATTTCCTTTTCCGCACTTTAAGGCACTAGTTTTTTGCAGTCTCAATTTCAGGGCCCCGATTACAATGGAAAGTTAATGGAGTTATCTTCGCAAAGTCTAAGAACAATGGCGCGTGATAACTACTATTAATGACTATGTAAATATCTGCTAAGGATATTCTATCTTTTCTGCATTCTGCTTCAAGATTATGGCGTTGTAAACTAAATAACTGGCAGTGAAATAACATATGTTCTGATACTCTGTGAAGAAATATTATTGCATTGACAATTTAAACCTATTTGGGTAACTGCTCGTAGCTCCGTATCCGGTAAAGATTTAAGTCGTTTCGAAAGTACTTTGGTGATGACGACGGAAGTTTGCTGCATCAGCTTCATCAAACTTCGTCATTGGTGATGTGGTGACTTCAGGAAATTCTTCTAAAGCGTCACATCTCAAAGATCTGTAGTATTTTTCGATCTCTTTTGGTAAGACACTGTGTCTTACAGCCGTACATCAATATGTTCCGTACATATGTCTTGGCAAGTTGCTTACTAAGCTTTGGGTCTATGTCGTTTGATTGGAAAACCTTTTTTTGTTTAACGCAAGCCTTGCTTGATGTCTGTGGCTGTCGATTTCTCTTTTTGTTTTACCCTCCCGGGTGATCCTGCTTCCAAGGTACACAAACTCTTCGCGTTTTTTAATGTTGCTCTTTACATGACTAAATTCATTTGGTGCTCATCAGGGCCCATTTTCATTACTTAGGTTTTGTTTCTGTTGATTTTGAATACAAAATAAATACTGTGGCACAAAACAAATTTGAAAAAAGTGCAGATTGAAGAACAGATGAAAGAATTGTGAATGGTGAATGTTACACAGCGTGTAAAGTGGCCACTTAAACCAGCCATTTACAGGTAATAATCCCTGTAGATGCCTAGACTTCTTTATTACCTTCTTTTAAATGTTGCGTCTCATAAAACGAAATAATACGGACCAAAATGGAAACCGAGTCATTGGAACAAAAGGCATAATAGTACTACACACGTGCGTTTCCAGAAACTATCTACCAGCCAGCGGGCCACATGGCGACGATATCTACCTACTGTCTACAAAAGATTATCTTCGGACATCTATCTCCCTTTGTTAACCATGGAGTTGAAACAGTGTTTGATTTATTTAGTTTTTTATTGCTCACTTCTTGGCATGAACACTTGACCAATTTACTACTTTACTCTATTTTTTATAAATTTATTGATAATGTTTTAACTTTACTGGAATTCCTCTCGTCCATGCGCTTTGTAGCTGCACGATGATTGGTTATCTAGCTTTCATATATCAACTTAAAAATACCTAAATTTTGTAAACGGGGTCTAGAATTCTAATCGTCTATGCGCTTAGTAGCTGCAAGACGTGTTGTTATCTTACTTCTTTTTATTATTCATATTATTTTATTTTTTTTTAAACACTAAATTTATTTGTCAATTTTTAAAATGTGTAAATGGGGGCTAAATTTCTAACTGTCTATGCGCTCTGTAGCTGCAAGACGTCCTGTAATCTAGCTCCTATCTGTTATAATTTTTGATTGATCTTAATTGAAAACGAGGAACTAGAATCCCAACCGTAGCTGCAAGACGTACTGGGATATTTATTAATTGTACAGCGCCCTTGAGGTGATTTTCACAAAAATGGCGCTTTATAAATTATCCAACTATATATATTTATATATTAAATGTTCTTCACCTCTGTTGTTTTATGAGAATGCAGATTTATTTTGATTATCGAAAATTGTATTCCAGTGTGTACCCATTACTGGAACTTTTATTTTTCTAAACCTGGAACATCACTGCAGAAAATAAATTCGAGGCAGGCGCTTAATACTGAGAAACTCTCATTAAAATTTAGAAAATATTTTATTAATTTTCAGCCTGAAAAGATTAAACTGCATTATTTCCTTATTCAATAAATTTTCAATTTAGTATAAATACGATGAGTGGATCAACATTTTCATCATACCAGTTTGTTCTCCGGAAAAGTAAGTTATTTCTAATATTTTTTAATTTATTTGATTTAATCATTACCCTAAAAATTCACCTTTTAATGAGATTAATTTATTATTAACAGTAGTTACGGAAGGTTTTAAAAAGTCAAAGAATTATTGAAACAGTTTTCGCATGTTTTTCTTTGCTAAGAATTTTTGCAATTCAATTTATTTATTCAATTATTTCATTATTTTTCCTTTTATATTTTTCTGTTCATGGTTTCCCTTCTTAAATAAAAATAAATACAAAAAAAAATTCAACATTTTTTCTTAACATATATTCAATGTTTAAAATATATATTTAAGAACCAAAATTTATTTACAAGTAATTCAAATAGATCAAGTCAAAGAAGGAATCGTGTGTTAGAAATACCACCTTGTAAAATGAGGCTCGCACAGAGACATGTATATTTTATCGGCCCAAAAATTTTTAATTATTTTTTTACTGATAATATTTCATTGATTACAAACATAAAAAATTTTCCTTCTTTTAAAAAACAAGCACTATCCTGGATTCAAACTAAAGATATGAACTCTTTTTTTCTATGATTTATTTTGTTGCCCTTTAATAATAAGGAATATTTTTGTGTTTTTTTAATATTTTTTATTTCCTTTTTTAATTACAAAAAAAATACTATATGATCTTTTACATAATATTTTATTTCTTCTTTCTTATGTTACATAGAAATATTATAACTGTCCATTATTTATTATAGCAGCAAAAATTCATTGACATTTTCTTGTATACCCACGAACAGGCCATGCCTTAGTGGGATTTTTTTGTTGACTATTTTTACTATTAATATGTTTTTCATTGCTATGTAATTATACTTTATTTTTTTAATACTCTGTTTTATCACTGATGTTTATTGTAAAAAAATAATAAAAAAAGGCAAATACAAAGAAAATTAACAATACAATATTTGAATGTGAACAATCGTAGAACGCAAATATCAAATAGTTATATTAAAATCTAAAATGGAGTTATATCGTCTGAAGCGTTTGCAGAACGAAAGCTGTATCTTTATTTTCAACCACAAGAAATATGACCATGTATTACCTTTTCGTACCAAACTCAAGTAGCTTTGTTTTGAACGATGCATAAACTTTCAAATTTTAAACGTATTTGCGCACCAAAATATCTTGCTAAGAATATCATCAACTTTTCAGATCATTTCAGATCACATCTCTCTTCTCAAGAGAGGGCACTTTCTTTTCTTTGACATACCACATCATTTTTCAGCTTTTCCTTTTTTGTTCAAACTACCAGACATCAATAACACAATCACAAATAACTATTGACGTGCCAATAAACGACGTGATAACAATTTCTCACCATGGTTGTTTATCGTATTCGCGATCACAATGGAACATCCGTGAACACCTAATATTAAATGCCAAAATATTTACGTTTCGCGACTTACAATCCTGCTGCGCAATCACAAATTTGAATTTCACCGATGTAAATATGAAAAAAATTCCAAAACTTCTATTTTTATTTATTTATTCATTATTGATCATGCTATTTATTGCATTTACCTGGCGATTGGCAAGCCAAATGTTAAGAAAAGTAGTCGCCATAGTAATTAAAATTTAATTTTCACATTTTTGCATTAGATACTCCTTTTTATTACAAATACAATATATTGTATTATTTTTTATAGTAAACGCCGATTTTTTGCCAGAAAACTGTATTTATTTACGAGAATAACAAAAAACAAACCGACCCGAGCGTTGATTTAGAGGTTACACACGCGTCGACTTATGACTGCGAAACTTAAGCATGTTCATTATTTAAATTTATTTCAACAGAGAGGGAAAAAGTTTTCGAGAAGGCAATATGGAAGTCTAGGCATTTACAGGGCTTATGACCTGTCATTAGCTGGTTTAAGTGGCCACTTTACACACTGTGTAACATAAATTTAAATACGAACAACTCCCTAGGGAGGAAATCCAGCCAGTCTGCAAGCATTTGGACATAATCAAACATTGTTGAATTACTACCTGGTAAAAGAAGAAGTATAAAAATTGGAAAATTGTTTCCAGGCGTTGCCTAGTAGGTGATTTGGTTCAGCCGGATGAATCTCACCCACGTGATAAAGGTTTCAGCTCTTTTACTTCACAAAAGTCAACAGATGGAAGAGTTGAGGAAATGTGGGTGTTCAAACATGGGCAGAATGGTGAATGTTACACAGTGTGTAAAGTGGCCACTTAAACCAGCCAATGACAGGTCATAAGCCCTGTAAATGCCTAGACTTCCATATTCCCTTCTTGAAAACTTTTTCACACTTATGTATGGAAGTGAAACATGGAACTGGCAGAAGAAGGATGAAAGCCGAGTGAACGCGGTTGAAATGCGATCTCTTAGACGAATGTGTGGGCAATCAATGTATGACAGGGTTACGAATGATGAAATCAGGCGAGAGTGTAAATCTGAGACAAGTATAATTGATAAGATTAAGAAAGGGTCTCTGAGATGGTTTGGTCACGTAGAACGAATGGACGACGAGAGAATGGTAAAACAAGTATATATGGCAAAAATGAACGGCAACGTTAGACGAGGACGACCAAGGAAGACGTGGCATGATCAGATAAACCAAAATCTTAAGTCTGGTCATGTCAAAAGCAGACAGAACCGAAGGGCATGTATGACAAGATGTATGAATGTGGAAGAGGCTAGGAGTGTATGCCAGGATAGACGTGTGTGGCGGTCCATTCTCTCTGCCTACCCCTACGGGGAAATGGCGTGATGGTAGTAGTAGTAGTAGTAGTAGAAAACTTTTTCCCTCTCTGTTGAAATAAATTTAAATACGAACAACTCCCTAGGGAGGAAATCCAGCCAGTCTGCTAGCATTTGGACATAATAAAACATTGATGTTCATTATTGTTCATTGTGATCGCTCAAATGCTTAGCATGTTTAAACACGTTGATAGTTATTTGTGATTGAGCTACTAAATGAGTTACTTTTTCATATAAAAAATGCACATTCATTGTCCAATTTTTTAGAAATGCCTGCAACATTATTATACATTATTTTATCCTTAGAACTGCAGCTTCCTACATTTTTTTAATAACCGTTCTTTCCAGGATTCTCTTTCTGTCTCCTTCCAAACTCTTCATATAATTTGTATAATATAAGCAGTTGCATCGATAAGTTTACATGTTACTGATCTAGAAACTTCTGTAGGTAACTCAAAAATACTGATTTTAAGGTTACCTAGTTGAAGTCATGACCCCACGATATAACGCTGGTTAGACTGGTCAGATAGTCTTAAAATTTTCGATAGACGTTGATAGTGTTAATTAATCAAAACATTTTTTATTTTCAAATTATATTTAAATACTAGTGGACCCGACAGACGTTATCCTGCCCGACGTTAGCTTGCCTGCTATTATCTTAGAAAAATACTTTTCATTGATTAGTGGGTACCTAGGTACTTGTTTGTGATTAAATTCCAAAATTAAAAATTGTTAATATTCAAATGTTGAATTAAAGTAAGTAGCTAGGTTATGGGTTGAAATCCAAAACATAAAATATTTATTTTTTTAAATATGGCATACCTTTTTCGAATGTCAAACTCCAGTCTTCTCACCAACAGAGGGGTGTATTTATGTAGGAATACGATTTAAAAAAATGTATTGAATTTAATATTATTTTAGTACAACGAAAAATCCAGTAAAAAGAAATGTATGGGTAAAAATTATAAGGAATTTAAGGAAAGAATCTGACTGAGATTCACAAAAAACTAATTCTGTTTGTAAACATTCATTCAACAAAAAATAACAACTTTCCATTTTTTCGTGAATGTATTCTCTTCAAACGCAACCCTGGTAGATGGATGAATAAAACGTTTGTTTCTTACTTTTTTTTACAATTTAGATTGAAGATTTTAAGATCTACGAACACGCACAGCGCAAAGATCTATATTTTTCTGAAAACCGCAAATAAATCGGTTAAGCCGTTTAGGAGTACGGTGACATCACACGTACAGAATAATTATATATATGAAGATAAGTTTTTTTATAATAATTGCGATGTTTTCAGAAAATTCAGGATGTTTTGCCTAAGGTATTTGGTCGTTTTGTTGATTGGCGTATCCAGTGGGTTCGCAGCAATGCCAAACATAGGGGGGGATCCTGAGCTGTACAGGAACTTCTTGCTTTCCACAGTCAACGGAAAAGCTACTCGTAAGTTTTTCAATGTATTTATTAAGTTCCATGCTTAACATAGTATCATACAAAATTTACTTCTAAACTGATCATAACATTATTTATCACCATTGTACATCTATTACCCTTATTAATAATATTTAAACCTAACAGTTTAAAAAAAATATATTTATGAAATACTATAAAAGTAAAATATTTAACTGTGTACCGCCTTGTGATGTAGTGGTCAGCGCGTTTGCCTACCATGCAGAGGTCTTGGATTCGATTCCTAACATGATTGACATGAAATATTTATTTAAAATGGTGTTTTTTACGATATAATATTTCATAGTCCCTGGATTGGTACCAGAGACTATGTAATATTATATCACATCAACCATGTCGGGAATTGAACTCGAGACTTCTCGCACGCTAGGCAAATGCACTGACCATTACACGACGAGGCTGATGACGAAAATTATAACCAGTTATAAAATGACTCAAAAAATAATAATTTGATATTAGAAATACTTTGAGCCAGTAAAAAATAAAAACTAAGAAAACATCAAGTTTATATTTGAACACTAACTTTATGGTTATTCATTATAATAAAATAAATAAAACAACTTTGAATAACACTAAACGATAAAAAAAAAATATTACATGTAATAATACTTAGAAAAATAGTATATATTTATGTAAAAAAATATACAATGATATAAAAATTCTCAGATAAATCTATTCAGATACCTTATACAAGAGAGAGAGCACGAAGATAAAAATCATAACAAGGAAAACAGAGACGCTATTCTGTGGCGGGTGTTGTTTAAAACAGATTCAGTCTTCAGCCGGTTGATGACAGTTATCGGGGACGCACGCGCGTAATTTGAGCGGCGTATTTGTGATTTTTAATTTATTTTGCAATAACAGGGCTAAATTATATGTTTTTTTTGCATAAATTATGAATAAAGATTTATTATAAAGTATGTCATTATGGATTGTAGTAAATGGAGATAGTTTGAAACAGGTCGAAGAATTTGTATATCTGGGTAGTATGTTTACTAGAGATGGAAATATGGACAAGGATATTGAAAGGAGGGTTAGTGCCGGTAACAGAGTTAATGGTGCCTTAAAGTCTGTCGTAGCAAATAAGTGTCTATCGCAAGAGGCTAAATTAGCAGTTCATAATGGAGTTCTGGTACCAACCCTAATGTATGGAAGCGAAGCATGGAGTTGGAAGAAAAGGGACGAAAGTAGACTAAATGCTGTTGAAATGCGATCCCTCAGGCGAATGTGCGGAAAAATAATGTATGATATGTGCCCTAATGTCGAAATTAGAGCAGAATGCAAGGCTGAGTTAAGCATTATCGACAAAATTAAGAAAGGTCTTTTGCGATGGTTCGGTCATGTGGAGCGAATGAATGATGAAAGAACGGCTAAAAAGATTTATGATGCGAATGTGTCTGGTTGTAGAAGTCGAGGAAGGCCGAGAAAGACATGGCATGATCAAGTACAACAAATTCTTGAAAGTGGTCATGTGAAAAGTCGGAATAATCGACGTGCGTGCATGAGAAGATGTATGAATGTGAAGGAAGCAAAGGAAGTGTGCCAGGACAGAGTGGTGTGGCGTTCTATCCTCTCTGCCTACCCCTCTAGGGAAATGGCGTGATGGTTAGTTAGTTAGTTAGTTATGTCATTATGTATTTTTTTTTCAAATGTTTAAACTTTAGAATATTCCATCTTTTACTAGTGGTAACACGATGTTACAACACCGCGCGCAAAGGGTTTATTTACCACAGTCCTTTAAGAGTTAAAGCAAAATTGTGTAATTTCAATGATTATTTAAAATACAATGCTTAAAAAAATAAAAATCACAAAACATATATTGCTGGCGCAACGAATATGTGACAGATTCAAGTGTAACTGCACAGTTTATAAATATTTATTTAAATAATATATGTGTTGTTATCAATTTAGAAGCCTCTGACTCGAGCAAGCAGAAGAATTTGTGTATCTGTAAGCATGTTTTCAAGAGATGAAAGAGTAGAAAAAGATGTTGAAAGAAGAGTGAATGCGGGCAACAAAATGAACGGAGCACTAAGCACAGTAATTTCTAATAAAAATATGTCAATCGAAGCTAAACTGGCAGAGTTTCAGTCCCAACACTTATGTATGGAAGTGAAACATGGAACTGGCAGAGGAAGGATGAAAGCCCAGTGAACGCGGTTGAAATGCGATCTGTTAGACGAATGTGTGGGAAATCAATGTATGACAGGGTTACGAATGATGAAATCAGGCGAGAGTGTAAATCTGAGTCAAGTTTAATTGATAAGATTAAGAAAGGGTCTCTGAGATGGTTTAGTCACGTAGAACGAATGAACGACGAAAAAATGGTAAAACAAGTATATATGGCAAATATAAACGGCAACATGAGACGATGACGAGCAAGGAAGACGTGGCATGACCAGATAAACCAAAATCTTAAGTCTGGTCATGTCAAAAGCAGACAGAACCGGAGGGCTAGGATTTTATGCCAGCATAGACGTGTGTGGCGGTCCATTCTCTCTGCCTACCCCTACGGGAAATGGCGTGATGGTAGTAATAGTAGTAGTAGTAGTAGTGAGGGCATTTAAACGTAAAACTAAATAAATGATTTTTTGTTTTAGCACCGTTAAACAATTTCTTAGCGGAAAATCAAAATGTCTGGGAAAGGAGCGGGAAGTTTGAGGGAGACATCGTCTTAACCCCAGAGCAGATTCAGGCCAGAGTGGATAGTTTTTCTGGGATGAGAAACGCCATACTTAACACTGCTGGACTTTGGCCAAAAAAAAAAGTGTACTATACCGTTAGCAATACTTTCAGTAAGTTTAACAATTCAATGTTACCATTTAATTAATTATATTTGCATAGTATAGATCAGGAAAACAAATATAAAAAACGGAATATACGAGTTGACATGTAATTTATGGTCCTGGTTCATATTTAAGACAAAGTGGGAGAGAAATTAAATATAAACTGAATGTACATTTAGCTTCACGTGGATTAAATAACGATATATCAAACTATCCATTACAATGAAATGAATTAAAACATAATTTTGACGAATCAAAAGACAATATTTAACATGTAGGACTTAAAGGTCCAAAGTGAGATAAATTAGAAAATGAAGAAATTAGTAGGATAAAAAATAATTGCGATAGAATTTTAATTGAATGAGGTGACATTAATTTTCATGAAATTTTGAAAACATAGAATTTTTAGGTGATTTTACAGTTTTTTGTAAGAAAGCGGCTTGGCTATTTTAAGCAAAACATAGAATTGACCTGCTTGAACTTGATAACACCAATATTTCTATTTTTCGAATTTTTCGAACAGCGTTTATTTAATAATTAAAAAATACATATAAGAATTTGCTACCCACTAAGTCCAAAGACTTTTCGGTGGGACACATTTTTTTTATGACAGGTGGATATTACATTTATTTTATTTTTATTTTACAAATTCATTTATAAACAGGCACTATAAAGCATCTAGAAGATATTTCTTCAGTTCTTTTTTTTTCATTTGAAGATCTTTCATGTTAACGATGGTTTGTGGGAGATCATTGAACAATCTTGAAACAACGCAATTTAATGTTTGCTCTCCGAAGTAATTTGTAATTCGGGAACAAACAGGGAGCCCTTAGTTTTTAATCTAGTGTTGTGAGTATGGGACACTCTTTTTTTATATTCCGGATCAACAAAGTGATCTACAATCAATTTGTAGTCACAAAGTCGTTTTACCGGCAGGACATTAAAGAATTTAAAAAAAAAAAAAAAAAAAAAAAAATATACACCTTCGCCCATATGTTTCGCCTCACGAATTATGCTATCCGGTACAATCCCCCTCAACAGTCTCACCTGAATATCATAAATTTTATCCAGTTGAGACTGGAAAGGGAGACCCCAGACACGCACTCCGTAAGATATAATGGATTCAATGAGCGAGGTATATACGTGTCTTAATGTTTTGAAAGGTAGCATGCTTTTGATTTCATAAATCACCTTAAGCCAGTATCTTAATCTGTCGCAGATTCCATCAATATGAACACTCCAGCTAAATTTAGAATCAATAATTAATCCTAAATATTCATGATTATTTACAACATCTATAATAGGACAATTACGTTTATCTGGTTCGATATTTGAATTTGAATTAAGGAAAAAATTTATATGAGCTGGTATTTCTCTTTAAAATTCACATTTAGTAATATATGGTGAGGAGACATGTACAATTTAAGTTTAAGGTGAGGAGACATGTACAATTTATTACTATGCCGTAGCCATGCGCCTATTTAATGAGATTTGAAAAATCTTCTTGAAGTATTTTTTGGGCAGGTTTTACATTTAAATGGCGTATTACAAGGGCAGTATTGTCTGCGAATTGGAAGCAATTCAAAAATTTTACATGATTTTCCATTGAACCACAATATATTAAGTAATGAATCGGTCCGAAAGCTGATCCTTGAGCTGTTCCCATAGACACAACTCTTTCATTACTAAAATTTTCTCCAACTTTTACTTTCATGCCACGATTTGTGTTGCTTTCTGCAAAACTACGTTCAATTAAATGTTAGTTAGGAAATACATATTTAGGCAGTTGGAAATATTTGAACGGACTATAATAAGGATTAAGTTATATTTTTACAAATTTTATTTGTTCTTGTAGCATCTGCACAAAAAGCAGCCATCAAAGCAGCTTTGGACGATATTTCTAAAGTATCTTGTGTTAGATTCTATAAGAGGTGGTTCTGGAATCCCAACTATATCAACGTCATCGTAAGTTTTGTTTTTTTTTTTTAATTTACTATTTTAATTATAGTAACATCAAAAAATAATAAAGGTTATATCAAAAATATACCGTTGAAAAAAATACTTTTAAAAGTGTCCTCGGCACCGGTATGCCTGTATCAAAAAGCTTCATTAGCTTACACCCCGGGCGACGACAAACTGATGAAGCATTTACAGGTGTTAAAGCATCAAGAGCCTTACTTTTAAACCTGGTATAAAGTTACTAATTATGGTATTCCCATCTTTATTCTACTATTATGTCTAGGCGCAACTTCAAACCGAGTTTATAATTATTTAAAGTCCCTTAAAACTAACTACGTTACAACACAATTAAATAGTTATGTTCATGTGAACTTGTGGCGTTAAAAGTTATTCATTTTCAATAAAACCAATTTTTCATCTTTTAAGAAACTTTGCTGTAAAATTAATTGATTTAATTTTTACCGCGTCTGAAAAAAAAAAATCAAATTTCCCATAGCGCTAAACTTTTTCACTTTGGAAAATTGAATTTATCGCTGAACAGGCACCGTAGCGCAGTTGGTTAGACGGCCAACTGTGAAACTGGCGTCACGAGTTTGATTCCTGCCAGTTGCAAGAAGAAAATCCAAGAAATATTTTTTTCTCAATTTGTCTGTGTGTTGCGGTGTATTTTTTATTACCTCCTTCCATATCCCCTCTATGCCTCCAGCTGACAAGCCTCTAAATAAAATAAATTAATAAAAATTAGTACCTTTGATTTACCAAAAGCAAATTTGATTTTAGGGCAATAATTCAGGTTGCTATTCTTATATTGGAATGACCAAAGGAGCTCAGGTCCTCAATTTGGAAGCTGGTTGCTTCGTCCATGGAATCATTGTCCACGAGTTCTTGCATGCTCTCGGCTTCGTCCACATGCAGAGCACCCACAACAGAGACGACTGGGTTACCATCAACTGGCCTAAAATCATTCCAGGTACAACTATTAATATTTTTACATTTAAATTTAAAAACAAATTAGTGTGAAGTGAATAATTCCTGTTGAAGTACATCCTCAATGCATGCCACTTTTCCCACCGCGCTTCAAAAATGGAATTTGGAATTGGTTAACATATTGCAGTAAATATATTTATTAGTCTTGTATTTTAATTTGCTGCAAACAGAGGGAAAACATTTTCAAGAAGGGAAAACTCCCTAACAAGGAAATCAAGTCAGTCTGCAAGCATTGGGACATAGTCAAAACATTGTTGAATAAGCATTGTACACAATCAAGATAAAACAATAAGCAACTCCGATTTTAAAAAGGGAAAACACTGAACTTTACTTACTCTGATTGACAAAATTATGCTCTTTCCAACATGTGTAGATTAGTCAATTCGTCACAAAACTTGGAATTCTTCGAGATAGATCTTCCGGATTTTCGTAGATCTCTTTGCCTTTAAAATAGTGTGAGATAAATATAGATTGACATGGGTTGGCTCGAAGTCTTATATATGGATTGCGTTTTTTAATATATTGTAAACTTTAATTATTTTTCTGATTGCGTCACTTACCAGTTGGCAGATGAACGCTCGAATTGGCCCAGTTTGCGGAGTACGTTATCTTTATTTACTGTGCCACTGAACCCTAATACAATGAATGCAATTATCTACCTTGTGTTGGAGTTTTGGTACCTTGTTCGGAACTTCTCTGGTGGCAGGCAGGATCAGATCTTGTGGTCAGAAAGAGTGGCATTTGACGTGGTTTCTTGATTATGATATTGAATATTATATGCGATTACATGAAACAGAAACCGAAAATAAGTTACTGATCGCAAAAATTACTTATTCGTGATTGCAGTGAGGATATTAAGAACACATGCACACACCATTAAAGTTCAGTCGTTATTATTGGGTCGTGAGACAATGTTAACATCTTAACCAGGGTCCAGTAGGTAGCAAATAAATTTGAACGCCTCAGCATGGTAAATATGATACACACACATATAGTAAATGTGGCGAAACCGATTGCTCTTTTTTGTCTTTGCTACATAACTTTATGTTGATCACTGTTTTTAAGAAGACCAACAAAACCAGTAGCCAAATGCCTTTTTTTAAAGTTCGATTTGCACATTTAACTTAAAATGAATAATCCCACTGCCTCATGTTATACTACGGACAAGATGCGAATTTAACTCAATAGAAATATTACTTTTGCTGCTGGTTTTGTTGTTCTTTCCAAAAACAGTGATCATGGACAGTGGCGGTTTTGCATTTTATACGCGTTAGACATGACTAAGCGCATGAATTAAGTGTCATTATTTTTAAGGGCTCAGGACAATAATATGTCAATGTGTAAAGCATGTAATTTTTAATAAACCCGCCAAGTTTAAAGTATGAATGTTTTGATCTATTGTAAACGTTATTATGATGGTACTTGTTTAAAAATTAAAATCGTGTTTATTTAATCTTGTTTTTACAGGCAGGGAAAATAACTTCGTAAAATACACAACTGATCAAGTTACAAACTTCAATGTTACATACGACTACGGGAGTGTTCTTCACTATTCACAATACGCTTTTAGCGTTGATGGGTCTCCAACAATAACCCCATTGAAGGTAATTGATTTATTTATTTAATTTATTATTATTACTCTCACAGATAGGATTTAAATGGGTTTTTTTTAGTTTTGATGATAAATATTATTTTCTATATGAATATGTCATGTTAATTTTAAAATATATGACAAAAAAAATCAATTTATATTTTTTTTAATGTCCAAAAGTCCGCTAAGAGATTTTAAAAGATCGGATTTTTTAAAATCTACAGATTTTTTAGCCACTTCTATTGATTTCAATGCCCTAAATAGTCTTCATTTTCACCTTAGCAAGCAAAATATACATTCGCTCAAACTAATTAAAAGATTTGATCACTTTGGTGATGCAGATTAAGTGATACGTATCCTCTCAGTGACAGGGTTTTACCCACGTCTACTTTTCAATATGATTGACGTAGTTTCTTAGGTTAAATTTCTAAGTCGGAAATTGCTATCGTTATACGATCTGCATGCACCGATCAAAAAAGTGTATACTAAACACCCTCCAACCCCTTGGTTTACGCCAGTATTTTTTCATGTAGAAACAAAATAGGGCTCACATTGGGAAACCTACAGGACCCTGAGAAATAGATGAAATCAGATGTGTCGTAGTTGCAAACGTAGATTATTTCATGAATCCTGAATAACGCTGGTCCTCACGAATCCTGGAAGTTTTTAAAGAAACTAGGATTTTTAAAATCTAAAAATTCTTCAGATACTTCTATTTATTTAAATGTCTTAAATAGTCATTTTTCCAAGCCTCCTATCCAGCTCGATAGCCTTTTAAAGTCGACCACTTCAGCTCAAATAAAACCTCTCTCGCTACCTGATTGTCAACCATTTTCTTTCATTTGAGTCACGGAAACAGAAAAAAACAAAGTTCTTCCAATTCCAATTCTTGTGACTGTTACGCAATTAGTATTTCTATGATTAGCTTGATAATTGACTCTATTCTACCCGTTATTACTCACATCATCAACTACTGCTTGACTTTACAATTCATCTCGTCAAAAGTTTATGTATATATTTATGGTTTTTTAGCACAAAATTTTGACCAATCTCTTTTTTTTACCCGTCTGATTTTTGGTTGGCTGGAAGATATTATTTTTAGCAATAAGTCCGCCGAATTACTTATTCTTTATTCCTGAAGTTTAAAATACATAAATACAATAAATTAAACATTATTTCTGAAAAAAATGCAGCTTTAACGGGATACGCATCATTGTAAAAAATATAAAGAACTAGCAATACCAATTTTCGAATCTAACTTATTAACCCTGCGTTGCCAACCCTCATTAAGGAAAAATCAGTAGATTCTGAAAAATCTGAAGATTTTGGTAGGGAGAGTTTACATTATAAAACACCAAATATGTAGATGTATGTGTTCGTTTGTCCGTTTGTTCGTTACAGCATCTCCTCCAAAACGGCAAGTCGTAACGACGTGAAATTTGGGCACCTTATTAAGATCAAATTTTTAGATCAACTGAAATATTTTCTAGTCAAAATTGACTTGATTTTGAGTCGATTACGACTCAATTTTTTAACTGTAAGTTACAGAGACGTAAAATTTAGAACGAAAATATAAAATACCATTTTCAGGTCAACCTTGCTGTTTTTGAATCAAGTTTGTATTGGCCGTCCTCCCTATTATTTATTTTTATTTGAAATTCTTACTTTTTAACGGTCAGTCGTAGCGACGTGAAATTTAGAAACAGCACTTGAAATGCTATTTATAGATTGACAATACTATTTTCGATACTTAATTTACCCGGCCGTCCTCGCTTAACTCACCTTATAGACGGTGAGTTAAGACTCATCTCTAATAAATTTAGAACATAAATGTAAAATGCAATTTATAGATCAATCGCACTATTGCCATCAACCGCAAGCCAAGCAAGACCCTTCTCGATACAAACTCGATTTTTTAACTGATAAAATTTTTACTAGTTCTATATATATATAATTTAACTTAAAAATGTCTTTCTTGCTTACCGTAACACTTTATTTATTGTTTGCCTTACAGAATTTATTTCATTAGCTTATATCTTTGCATTTTTTGTTTATATGCTTACTGTTTTTTCTTGCATACCTTTGTTATTATTGTTTTTTTTTTTTTTTTACTTTGTAAAACTTTTTATCATATTCTTTCTAACTAATTTCACATATTTGTTCTGTATATTCTGTTTATTATTTAGTATGTTAGCATGTAATTCATTTTTATTTTTTGTAAATGCCTTTTGGGCGTTAATGAACAAAATAAATAAATAAAAATAAATAAATATCGGAATATGCATACCTACATGTCAATGTTTAAAAATCTGTAGAATTTCAATCGAATTCGGTAGATCGGTAGATTTCTTCAAAATGTGTAGATCTACCGAAAAGTTGGTAGGGCTGGCAACGCTGAATTAAGAAGTATTTTTTCAATTCACTTGTTTTAACTTTACTGCGTTGTGACTCCACTACATTCAATTTTAAGCCCGGCACTTTCGTTGAAACATTTGAAATTGGTCGTGGCATGAAATTGGAAATGAGATGAGTTGAGTTGGATTTTAAAAAATTAATAATCTTTATTTTTCAGCCCACAACTTTGACATTGGGTCAACGTGTTGCAATGAGTGCAGGAGACATTATGAAACTCAACATGCTGTACTCCTGCCCAGGGTTTGTCTAAAGAAGATATTATTATCAAAGTTATATCAAAATACATAATATACACATATATAAAGGATAAACAAAAAAACAAGTTCGCCAAATCCAACAAAAAAATAAGAATGCATTGTACACGACACTGTTAAAATTCAAACATCATACTGATTATCAAAATTCAAACTAGAAAAAAACACATGATCGTAAATATCTTTGTTTGAACTAGAAAAAATAATACATTGAACTGATTGTCAAAAGTGTACTGGTTGCCGAAATTTTGACTACGAAACGAATAAATTAAATGTACAAATTTTCAATAGAAAAATTATACATTCTACCTGTTGCAAAAATTCACGACGTTTTTATTACTTTCCAAAAAAATTTAAGTTTGTAAGTGAAAATTCTTGATAGAAGTTCATTGTAATTTAATATATAAATAAAAGACAAGTGATACTTTAATCTACTTCACTAAAAATTACTGCTAAAGGGCACTTAAAATAAAATACTTAAACTCATTAAACTAGCATTATATCAACTCATTAGTTACAAAAAATTAAATATTTTTGATAGTAATCCTTAAGATAAAAATAACTTTATTTAATTTACTTTCATTAAATTTTGAATTATCTATCCTTACCTCTGTATTGTATAAATACATTGAACTCCTCAATAAAGATACCAGTCTCGAAGATGTCGCGAAAGCGATGAAACCGGTCACGGGATATTCCAAATTTGTGGATTAAAGTATTAATATTTATACAATAAATTCCAAATAAATTTAATATCTTAAAAATAAATTTATTTGTATTCTGTCTTTTTTTCGTGATATACATAAAGATTCCAACGGACAAAGTAAAATTGTGTGTGAAAAAAAATTAACAAATATGAATGATGGTTATAAATTTCGAATGAATACAAAAATCTGATGAAACAATGCATTGATATGATGTTTTTTACACGATTTATTGTCTTTGTTATTTTTTGTTTGCATGTATGTTTTGAAATTTTGAAATATAACTGATTGTTAAAAAAAAAAGAACTTGCTTATTTATTTACTTTCGATATATTTTTGCGCATAGAAAAATTTGTTCAGGGTTGCAAAAGGTTGGACTGAAATCAAATCGGCGCGACACTGCCTTACCTGTGCATACAATAGGTAATATTATAAAGTATGGCAAAGAATTCAAAAAAAGACATTTAGTTACAAACTTTCGTTAAATCAAGTAAAATATATCACTATAGTGAAAACATTTTCAAAAGATCCTCCAAATAAACAAACTAAATGCGTGACCTTCGCGTGATCATTAGGAGCCAGTTTTTCAATCCCAATAATCTCAGAAAGTAAACATGAACAGAAAATATAAAAGGAAAAATAATGAAACCCACTAAACCGCGAAACCGGCTACAAATACAAAAACAATGTAAAAGATGCGAGAATATTAAATTACGTATTGATTTAAGTAAGTGAGTAGATACACGTACAATGCGTAATGTTTTAGATCATTAAATATACCATTCCAAAACAGAGATTCAATTCAATTTCAATTTTATTTTTTCATATACAAGTATATGTTCATTACAAAATAGAATATCTTAATTCATACATATAGAAATTATTGAAATAAATAATTGAAATTGGGTATATATAAAAAACGCATACATAATATCCAGAGAATAATATTGTTAAAAAAGTAAGAGAATCTAGTAACGAAAAACTCCCTCAGAGACGTGAAAAATGTCAATGTCCAAAGTAATATTGTTCAACACAGAGATAGCCCTTCCAACAGGTAAACCCATTGGCAGGCTGCTCCTATATATTGGAATGTGAAAGTCTATGCTGACGCAGTCTATGGTAATTTTCTGGAACATAAAAGCTAATGCTCCGCATAGTTTCATGATTGTCAATAATACCGCGCAACAATCGAAAGAAGTGCGTGGTTAAACACACGTTCCTTCTAGTTTTCAAACTGCTGTAACCAAGCATACCCTGGAGGAACTCAGTGGGATAAAGCCATGGATAATATCCGCACTCCCTCATGTAGAGAAACCGAAGAAATTTCTTCTGAACCTTCTCCATCATAAGAAGGTACTTCAACTCACACGGCTTCCAAATCATCGAGCCACTCTTCGTACCAACGAGTTATAAAGAATTCTCAGTACTCGTGTACTACCAAAAACCCTGGCAGTACGCAAGACGAATCCTAACATCTTCAACGAACTACTACAAACTGTTTCGATCTGAGCATGAAATGTCAGAGAACTCACAAAAGTGATGCCTAGTGATGATAAATCCTTATTTATTTATTTTGTTCATTAACGCCCAAAAGGCATTAACAAAAAATAAAAATAAGATACATGCTAACATACTAAATAATAAACAGAATATAAAGAAAAAATATAGGAAATTAGTTAGAAAGAATATGATAAAAAGTTTTACAAAGTAAAAAAAAAAAAAAAAAACAATAATAACAATGGTATGCAAGAAAAAACAGTAAGCATATAAACAAAAGATGCAAAGATATAAGCTTATGAAATAAATTATGTAAGGCAAACAATAAATAAAGTGTTACGGTAAGCAAGAAAGACATTTTTAAGTTAAATTAATAAACAAGCAAGCATATATTATCACGAAAAAATAAGAAATAAAAATATGCATCTATGAAATGCGTATTTGCCAATACTACAGTGCAATTTGATATAATGGCAAAAAATAAAAAACAAGTATAAGGTAATAAAAATAAACAAGTATTTTTTTTTAATTTATGAAATTGAATTGTCAATAATGGTTTGACGAGCAGCTACAAATAAACTTGACATTGTGGACTTATAAGATGGTAAAGAATTGGACAGAATGTCTGCAGCCGTTCCATAAGTGTTACCTAGCCTATGCAGTCTCGGTATCAATGAATTGTTTTGTTGGTTGGAAGAAGTACTGGAGCAATGAAACAATAAAGTACTCCTAGTGTTGACAGCAGGTACTCTAAAATTAATCAATTCAAGTATTTTTAGTGCGTCAAAAAGAGAGTTTACAATTTTATACAGTACGATGAGATCATTAATAGTTCTTCTTTCAGAAAGTGTTGTTAGGTTAAGCAGTGTTAATAAATAGTCGTAATTCAAATTTTGAATTGAAATGTTTAGTTATGGGTGAATTAATAAGGAGTGATATAAGTGAGTGATTTATTTTTCTATAAATACTATTAGAATAAATTATTAATATCGAGAATAAAATATAATAGTAAGCTGAGCATAATCGCTCATATGGACCATTCGCCATTGGATAGAAGCCCCGGGTTGAGTTCCTGGGATGGTCAACATGAAACAATTGTTTAATGGGTCGTATCACACGGTAATATTTAACCATTCCTAAACTAGCACCTGAAGCGTGAGTTCGATCGCCTTACTTTATAGTAAATAGATCAGCTGAATTTATTTTATCTTACAGCAGCTTAGGTTTTATCTGGGTACGTATTTTGATGAGAAATTAAAATTTATCTTCAATTTTATATACAAAGTAAAATTAGGTTTTCGGTATGAATTTTTTTTAAATTTTTTAATCTGAACATGTTCAATTACCGGTTATATAAGTTTATACCGTCTCAGTATATACCGATAAAGAAATCCGTTCATATTATAATAATCAGCCCAGATGCGGATAAGGCTTTGAATATGATAATTCTAGTAAAAAAATACGTTCAAAATCAACAGATTGCCGCTGATTTTTAATTTCAATTAAGTATATGTAGAAAAGATGCACGAATCATCATAATGATTATTCCTTTTCCACACCTAATGATACATAGGGCACTGCATTTGTACACTAATCGCAGCGTATCTTGAACGAGCGAATGCTGCATGAATACACAAAAAAAAAGCGGTGTGGCGTTCTATCCTCTGCCTACTCTTTCGTAGAAATAGCATAATGGGAATATCCTATATTTGTTGTAAGAGCCTTATTTTTAATAATATGTATTCGTAGGTATTATTAAATATTGTTTTTTTTTAATGATCAAAAATGTAGGTATGCAGTTATTGCACACAATGTTTTTGGGGAATAGGGTAATTGAACGAGTTTTAAAAGACGATATCTTCGTAAGTCGATTTTCGGAAAATGTTAAATTCTTTTTATGGTTAAGTTGTAAACTTCAGAGGAACGTTCTTTTCAAAATATTCTACCAAAGATTTTTTTTCAGTTTCCTCCTTGATCGACGGTTGTATTAATTACTTTTTTTGCAGCATCAGGGTGGAATATTTAGTAACTTTTTTATTTGTAACGGAAGGTAGAGAATAATGTTTATGTGCGTATAGTAACAGAGCTTTTACATAAAGTTGTTATATAGATTTTACATTAAGATTTTCGATATACCGAGGAAGCTAGTTCTGATAGGGACTCTTAAGATACATTTTATCAAAGCTTTT
The DNA here is from genome assembly GCF_059751315.1 of Micrasema longulum. NCBI lineage: Eukaryota > Metazoa > Arthropoda > Insecta > Trichoptera > Brachycentridae > Micrasema > Micrasema longulum. The sequence continues at coordinate 102,746 of NW_028277697.1, read as the reverse complement.
TGGGCAATTATTATTTGTTTAATTAGTGTATCATTTGCACATCCCCATCCAATTATTCCATATTCCAAAACTGATTAAGTTATTGCGTAAAAAGTAAATTTGCTTTTTCAATTTATTTTGAATATGTTCGATTTGATAAGTCCATCTTAAATTCCCATCTATATAAATGCCTTAATATTTCATTGAATCTACTCTGTCCAACGACTTACAAATGTCCAACCAACTGGTCCAAGAAGAAGTTTAAAAATTGAAAAATTATTTTCAGGCGTTGCCTAGTATTTGAAATAATTCAGTCAGATGAATCCCTACACAACAATAAAGGTTTCAGCTCTTTAACTTCACTAAAATCAACAAATGGAAGAATTGAAGAAATATGGATGTTTAAACATGACAAAATGGTGAATGTTGCACAGTGTGTAAAGTGGCCACTTAAACCAGCCAATGACAGGTCATAAACCCTGTAAATGCCTAGACTTCCAAATTCCCTTATTTTAGGTATTCTCCACCCCTGTTGTAATTTGTTAGACTTACAAATACATTTAATATTTGAAATTTGGATATTGTAATCACAGCTTTTTTTTTTATATAAAAAGAAATATTTGCGTTTTTATGATTTACCCAAATATTTAATTTTGAGGGCCATTTTCAACGAGTTGTAAATAACTCACTATTAGAAAATGGAATCAAGTTGGAGTAAAGTGGGATTCGAACCACAGACTTTTGGTCCGTGAGTCCGAGACACTAGCCACAGGACCACAACCCAATCGAACCCAATTTAAATAGTTAAGGAAAGATTTGGATTATAGAAAGTTTTATTATTAATTTTAAATATTATGTATTTTGTTTTCGAGTGATTTAGTGTTAGATAATTTGAGTCTAACCATTTTTTGACAAAGTTTAAGTCATTTTCAGCCTTTCCAAATACAATTTCCCATGAGTTTCCTTGAGATTTGAGCACAGTATTGTCAGCGAAGCTAATTATAAAGCCTATTTATAGATAAATTGCAAAGATCATTTATATAGATAAGAAACAAAATTGATCCAAGTATGCTTTCTTTACGCCACATGATATTTCAGTTACGTCACTAGATTTGCTAATAATCTTTACTATTTGCTTTCTGTTTTTCATATTACTTTGGAACAGTTCCAACTCCTTATTAAATTTTCCTATATTCCTAAGTTTTTCAAAAAGTGTGTCGTAATTAATAGTATCGAAAGCCTTGCATAAATCGAGGAAAATACCCATACATTTTTCTCCTTGGTCAAGTTTATCATTTATGTAGCTCGTTATTTTAGCTATTGCATCTGAAGTTGTGTTTTCTCTGAAGCCAAATTGTTTAGTAGATAATATGGAATTTTTTTCAAGATTGGTAATTAATTGTTGTTTTAAAACTTTTTACACTATTTTGGATAGGGTGTTTAATAAGGTTATTGGTCTATAATTTATTATTTAAATCTTATAACCCGCTTTGAATACTGGTACATTTGATCCTAGTTTTAGATTATCTAGGAATTTACCTTCTTTGATACATTTGTTTATTAAAAAGTTTATTAAAATATATCGCATATTTTAATGAAAAAATAAAATACGTAAATTTAGATACAACCGTATTTGACCAACGAACCGATGCGCACCGTCCTCGGAAAGGGGAAGCGAATTCGTAGAAGAGGAGTTTGTGGAAATAATATTTGTCCAAAAAAATCATAATTTACTCGATTTTTTTATTTGAATTTTTTTTTTTAAATCTTTGAAAAAATAAATTTTTGGAAAAATATTAGGTTTTTTAAAAACTTACTTTATGAGGAATGTGTTTATTATGATATAAAATCCCTAAGGGCGTTTATAAATACATAAATACCTATCTTAAGGCAAAATAATAAGCCTTACGCTTGAGGCGCCAGTCCAGGAATAAATAAATGCCTCATGTTTGACGAAAAAGTTGATTTCTAAAGCCACATCAACCAAATTACTTCTTAAAGTATGAAAACTTCGAGTTTCATTCTTACTTAGGATTTTGAATCAGTTAAAATAATGAAACTCTTGTATACACGGATTTTCATGGCAAGACTGCAAAATTTCAGAGGTACATTCCCCATGGTAAGCTTTAAAAATTTTTTTCTTAAAAGTCATTTAGAAAATAATAAAATAAAAATTGTGATCTCAAAATGTGGTAAATCCTTAATTTTTCGGACAAACAGTCCCTCCACAAACCCTTACCCATCTCCTACCCAGCCGCTTCTCTTGTCCGCGTCTGGCGCGTATCGTTTCGTTGGTCAAATACGTTTATATCGCCTTTTTTGTCAGGGAGGGGTAAGAGTTTGCGGAAGGGATGCTTGTCCGAGAAATTGTAGATTTACTCCATTTTGAAATCATAAATAAAAAAAATAAAATGACTTTTTGGAAAAATTTTATGATGAGGAACCATGAGGAATTTTCCTCTAAGGTTTCGCGGTCTTAGAAGGTTAGAAGGTTAGGTTAGGTCTTAGTTAGTTATAAGAGTACAACTCTACTTTATGGTCCCCTTTTTACAAAATTCATATAAATAATGTTGAAAGAGTCCAACGAAAAATTTTAAGATTCATTCACTGAATATTCCTATGGAACACATTAACTACATGTTTTCGTATTTTTTTTAAATATACCTTCTCTGGAGGATCACACGACAATAATTGACCTAATATTTTTGTATAAAATCATAAATTCTAAATTCGATTGTTGCAAACTCCTGGATGTAATAAATATTAATATACCAACACGTAGAGCTAGACAAAATACTTTATATTATTGTCACTCTTCTCAAACCAACTATCTTTGTCACTTCACCTATAACCTTTCCAGAAATTCTCCAGCAGCCTAGTGGACCACATGGTGACGATATCTACCTACTGTCTACAAAAGATTCTCTTCGGACATCTATCTCCCTTTGTTAACCATGGAGTTGATACAGTGCTTTATTTATTTAGTTTTTTATTGCTTAGTTCTTGGCATGAACACTTGACAAACTTACTACTATGCTCTATTTTTTATAAATTTATTGAAATCATTCTAACTTTGCTAGAATTCCACTCGACCATGCGCTTTGTAGCTGCACGATGATTGGTTATCTAGCTTTCATATACCAACTTAAAAATGCCTAAATTTTATAAATGGGGTCTAGAATTCCAATCGTCTATGCGCTTAGTAGCTGCAACTCCTTTTTATTATCATATAATTTTATTTTTTTTAGTATCATTAATACACTAAATTTATTTGTCAATTTTTTAAATGTGTAAATAGGGGCTAAATTTCTAACTGTCTATGCGCTCTGTAGCTGCAAGACGTCCTGTAATCTAGCTCCTATCTGTTATAATTTTTTATTGATCTTAATTGAAGACGAGGAACTAGAATCCCAACCGTCCATGCGCTCTGTAGCTGCAAGACGTACTGGGATATTTATTAATTGTACAGCGCCCTTGAGGTGATTTTCACAAAAATGGCGCTATATAAATTATCTAACTATATATATATAACGCATATACACAGACTAGGAAATGAACGTATCTCTCATATCGACATTTTTAACTCGAGTCTCTGTGAATTCAAACCATCCCTTCATAAATATTTTATGATGTTCTATAGTAACGATTAAGGATTTATTACAAAAGTTTCTTATGCCAACAACCTGGTGTTAACTCATTTTATATTCAAATAAACGGACTTTTTGAAATATCTTTTGTATGCTGACATACTTACTTTTATATGATGTAACAAAACGTTTTCAAAATTCTCGTCAAGGATTCTGGTTATATTTCAAACACAGAAATGCGTTATATATCCGCCCGGACAAGGATAAAATCATAAATAGGTTAAATCAGAATCGAGTTGTGGTCCCGTGGCTAGTTCTGTGGACTCGCGGATCATAGGTCCAAAATTCGAACCCGAACTTAATTTCCATTTTCTAATAGTGAGTTATTTACAACTCAAATGGCCTTAGAATTGAATTATTTGGGTGAATCACGAGGATGCGAATATTTTTTTTAATATGTAAAAATAATATAAAAACATATTTCATACGTTTAAGACATAAAAAAACATTTACAACGTAAATAAAAATATTAATATTAAAACCAATAAAATTGTCAATAAACTAATGAAATGCAAATCAAAATATATTATACGCAATAAAAGCTAATGAAAACGTGTATAATGTTATCGTAATATTTTCATTTTTTTTCTTTTAGGATTTTTATTTTTTTTTAATCATATAATTTGTATAAAAAATATGTTTTTTACGACCAAATTTAAACATTTGTACCAGCTCTATCTGCATACTAAGAAACAACTGAAATTTATTTCAACAGAGAGGGAAAACATTTGTGAGAAGGGAATATGGAATCTAGGCATTTACAGGGCTTAAGACCTGTCATTGGCTGGTTCAAGTGGTTACTTTTACACACTGTGTAACATTTACCACTTTGCCCATGTTTGAACATCCACATTTCCTTAACCCCTCCATCTGTTGACTTTTGAATGTTTTTGTATATTTGGATACGTGTATTTATGTGAATTGTTTGTGAAAATATTTTTTTTGAATAAAAAAAAACAGAGGCATTGAGGGGATCCTGAAGGGTGGGGACGACGTGTTGGCCTCTGTCCATACGTCCTCCTCCCCCTCCTTAATCTGCATAGAGTTTGTATTCCTTAGGAATATTTATAATAACTTTCCTCTAATCGCAGCTGACAGAGAGTCCCCCAGGACTCTATAACAGCTGCGGGTGGATGGTGGGCTTAAGGGTCTCCCCTCAATGTTGACTTTTGAAGTAAAAGAGCTCGACTTTCATGGCCTAGACGATCCTAGGCTTCCATATTCCCTTCTCTAAAATGTTTTCTCTCTGTGTCGAAATAAATTTAAATATAAATAACTCCCTAGGGGGGAAATCCAGCCAGTCTGCAAGCATTTGGACATAATTTTAGTAGAAATTATAACGGACTCAGTATTGATGTAGACATTTTTAACTGGACGTTGCATTTGTACAGAAAATTTCTTCGGGGTCGATTATTTGGGATAGTTGCTAAATGTGCATCTTGAGTGGTTTATGCTATGTATGTGTGCCGCATGTAATGTATATGTTTGTGTATGTTTTATATGTGCGTTCATGTGTGTGCGTGGATGGCTCGGAGTGTACATTCGGTATTTTTATTTATTTTAATTTATTACCTCCATGGAAAACGCAAATGTCAACAATTATTCTTTTCTCACTTAAAATTCTTATTTATTTTTTATTTTTTGTCACATTTAATGTTAATATCTTTTTAATTTATGAAAACTTAATTCGTATTTTTATGTTAAAAAAATAGTTTTAGTACTTGTTTTGTATGACTGTATGTTTTCTGAATAAAATAAAAAAAATAAAAAAATAAAAAAAATAATCAAACATTGTTGAATTTTTTAAAATTTAAATTAACCACGAATTTCGACTTATTATTCACCATTCACGAAAACCTAAGAACTGTAATTATTGTTCACCAATCTGTTTTTAGGCAAAATCCTGGTAAAATCCTTTAAATGCTTTTTTGCCTTTTCCAAATTCAACCAATTTAAATGATTCCTTTTTTATGTTTATTTTATTTAGGAAACCAACTGTTCCGCATACATATCATGCGCGGTCCGTCCATATAACAGATGGAACCAACGAATCGCTGAAAATTTGTAAAAAAAACTCCTAAACAATCAATATCAATTTTTTTTTATTTAATAAAATAAATAACTATAAAAATATTTTTTAATTGGTTTGTTGTTTTGATCGAAGCCATCTGAGATGGATTTGATGCTCATTCATCAATAACTTCCAAAAAATTGCGACAACCCCATCCCACAACCTTTCGACTGAGCGAACTTGTATAAAATACACCGCGCTCTGTCTGATTCTGGATTATGGAACTGCTTAAGTGTTTTAGTTTCTTTAAGGCGGGAATTTTACAAGTCCGCGCATGAGCAAATAGAGTTTTTTAATATCTGTGGAACCAATTCTAACAAACACATCCAAGTATATTTTCTATGTAATGTGACGGTTTAATAACAAATTTAGCATTTGAAATGGTTGACACGATGGTATTATAATATAAAAGTATGATATATGGCTATTGTTTTAATTATTTTATTTTTTAATTAATAATATTTATTTTAATTTCTCTGTTAGAAGTAGAAACTACGTATGTATGTACCTAGTGCTAAATAACTGCTTTCCTAATCGGAAACTTTATCGCACGCTCCTAATACATATTTATTTATTTATTTATTTACAGACATTGTCCATTTATACAAACAGTAAATATCAGATATTTATCATGGTAGATCGCACAAATAACAGGTTTCCACAAAAGGTAAATTTCAAAAATTAATTGTATATTCATAATGTCAACATGGACATTGAAAAATTTTTTTTTCATTAGTAATTTAAAAATTAAATTGTTGTGAAAACGCAATATATTTGAACTTGACAATTGTGACGTCAAGCTTTGTGACGACGTTCTGGTTAAATTTAAATGGTCACGAAAAAAGTCAAAATTCAACTGAATCGTGACGTACTTGAGGCCAATGCCATGAATTGAAAATCATAAATTTTAAAATGTTTATTTTGCTACTAAGAACAAAAAAATACTCGATGGTATTTCTTATTAATTTATAATTGTAAAAAAATCCAATTGTATTTCCCTATTGGCCTCGTGGTCTAATGGTCAGCGCGTTTGCCTACCATGCAAGAGGTCTCGGGTTCGATTCCCGACATGGTTGATATAAAGTATTTATTTAAAAGGTATTTTTACACTAGAATATTTCATAGTCCCTGGACTGGCACCTGAATCGTAAGCGGTAAAACTGATCATCTTACCTTCATGTAACAAAAATTATCAAGATACGCTGCAATTATTGCACCACTGCTGTGCTTTTTTGCACCATTAGGTGTGGAAAGGAAATGATGATGATAATCTCCTTCTTTTCCGTCATTTAAAAAACAATGAATTAATATTTCAAATATATTTATCATACTTTTAACAATACTGGCAAAAAAATTACATTTGATTACAAAAGACATATTTAAAAACGTACAAAAAATACGCAAGTAACAAAATAGGTAATACCCATTTTTGTTCGTCTGTACTTGTTCATAATGATATTGCTCACTAACGTTTTTCTCAATAGCATTTTTTTAAACATCGCTGTGAGATGTATTATTAAGAAATAATGCAACAAAATACATACGTATCTAACGATATATTACGTTTTTTTGTTCGTGTGTGTACACGAAGTGAACAAGTGTTTGTTCACGGTGGTATTAAACAAACGCATTTTATTTTTCTTTTTTAAAGTGAAGTTTATCTCAGTTGCTGAAAAATATTATATTTTAGAATTTTCGTAACATCGCAACATCTTCTAAAAAACATCATGTATCCAGGCGGCTAACGAATACAGTAAAAATCCTGAAAAGAAAATACAGTAAAGTTAAGTCTGCCTAGTAGTTTAGTGGTTGGTACATTCCCAGGTAAGGTCCCAGGTTTGATTCTTTGTAGGGTCGATAAGAAATACCGGGTATAAAAGTAATTTTTCACTGTTGCTGTCCTTGGACTGGCACTTAAAGCGTTATACTGATTATCTTATCTTCCGTGTAATTAAAATAATCAGAATACTCTATAGTTAGAGTGTTAATGCTGTGCGCTATGCAACACTGAGTGCGGACAGGAAAAATTGTTGTTATTACAAATTGTAAAAATGTTACATGTTTTTGTTCATGTACACTTCTTTATGATAGTATTTACTGCCTTGATCATCAATTTGATGTGATTTTTTCGTCTACTTTGTTTATTTTTGTGATTAGATAAACTCCATTTTAAGATCGTGATGTTTTCTGTTATCTCTTGTTTGTAGATCCATGACTTCTAAGTAATTTAGTTTTCCAGTATTTGTTCAATATAATATTTTCAAATGGTAGAAACCTCTTTACACATAGCCTTTACAAGAATACAGCTTGTTGAGTTTCATTTTGTCCCCTGCGCTCATTGCTACGCGCTGACCAATAGTTGCATTTGTTGCCTAAAAAAAACAAATATTACAGTTCAATGCAAGCAAATCCGTGGTGAAAAGTCAAGTTAGTACGTCGCGTCGATCATTCAGTTTATTAGTCAAATTTAAGTTGTGTATATTAAGGCTGTAGTTTGATTAAAGAATGGAAATCAAATGATTCTGCTATTTAAAACCCCGCCTATTAAAAATCGTGCAATTAAAAATCATTCTTAAAAGATTTATGTAGCTTTCGAAAATACATATAAAACCGAACCAAATATGCCAAATGTGAATAATTACCGAATATTCGGCGAATCTCTAGTGTAAAGCAAACGAAATAAATTTTACCTGGAGAGGGGTGATTGTTTTGTTTCCATCGATGCTGAAGGCGTATTGAGAATAATGAAGGACGCTACCATAGTCATATGTGACATTAAAGTTTGTAACTTCGTTCACCGAGTATTTGATGAAATTATTTTCCTTGCCTAAAAACACAATAATTTTAATATCTTTGTAAGTAGGAGCGTAGATTTTCACAGTGACTGTTTTTTTTTATTTTACTTTTACTGTTATCAATATGTGTCGTTTTTAGGTGATTCCATTTAAGTTGAATTCATTCCGACATTTCGGCTGCCATTGCAGGAGCCATCTTCTGGGTTAAGTGTATAATTTGTGCCGTGTCGCAATCGGCAGCAGACACAAACACCTAAATAACATAAACAATAACGACGGACTGAAATTAAACTCAATATGGTACCTGCTAAAATTTTTGCCCAATTGATCGAAACCCAGTCGTCTCGATTATGGGTGCTCTGCATGTGGTAAAAGCCGAGAGAGTGCAAGAGCTCGTGGACGATTATCCCATGAACAAAGCAACCAGCTTCTAAATTAAGAATCTGAGCTCCTTGGACCATTCCAATGGATGAATAACATCCTGTATTGTTTCCCTGCGAACATTTAGAAAAATAAATTCGTTGATAAATAAACTTATTGCATACCTATATTTTTTATTTTATTTAATTTTGTTCAGAAAACATACAGTCATACATAATAAGTATTAAAAACAAAAAAAAATTAACATGAAAAGGTCAATTCAGTTTTCATAAATTATGCAAAAGATATAAACATTAAATGTGACATAAAAATAAATAAATAAGAATTTTAAGTGAGAAAAGAATAATTGTTTACATTTGCGTTTTCAGTGGAGGTAATAAATAAAAATACATAAAAATACCGAATGCACACTCCGAGCCATCCACGCACACACACATGAACGCACATATAAAACACACTCAAACATATATACATTAAAATATTTGAGTTTGTCCAAATGTTCGTTGACAAAAGACTGGATTTCACCCCCTCTTCTTAGTTTCTCTCCCTGTTGTAATTTGTTGATCTTAATGACTCCCGAGGAACAAACTTCAAACATGGGAAAATGGTGAATGTTACACAGTGTGTAAAGTGGCCACTTAAACCAGCCAATGACAGGTCATAAGCCCTGTAAATGCCTAGACTTCCATATTCCCTTAGTTAAGGTATTCTCCATCCCTGTTGTAATTTGTTAAGTTTCATTAGGCCTAATGGGCCTGCCACCCACTCAACGAATGACATGGTAAGTAGCGAGGAAAGGAGGCAGAGACGTAGTGTGGCAACATTACTCGTCATGCCGCACGTCATGCTCCTTGTCGTGCCCACCGCCCCCAATTTTGTCGGTTTTTGAGCGCAAAACAAAGGACCGGCAATATGAGCGCAAGTGGCTGGCCACATAATTGCGCGGTTGCAGTGCGCATCGAGCGCTCACACAAGACGCAAGCGTCATTTTTAAACGATGTGTATCTCTTTGTATGACTTTTTTTTTTTACCATATACATAAGAGGTAAATCAGAGTATTAAAAAATAAAGGATAATAATATCAAAACGAAATACATATTAACAGTAAAAAAAGTAAACAAAAATCCACAAAGGCATGGCCTCTGTTCGTGGGTATACAAAAAATATTTATGAATTTTTGCTCCTATAATAAAAAAACAGATATCATATTTTTATGTAATATAATAGAAATAAATTTAAATACCATTGTGTCTTTCTACTTTGCTTTATAATAATTTTCTATGTAAACATACGTCCTCAAAATGCCCATTGGGCGTATAAATAAATAAATAAATAATAGATGTAATATATTATATATCTTACAATGCAATGGTTTAAAATGTGCATGTTTTGTAATCAAAAGGTTAATACCTGGGCCCTGATTACAATGAGAAGTTAACGTTTATCTTCAATTTTATCTACAAAGTAAAGTTAAGTTTTTAAAATGCCAATTGATCGTTTATACAAATGAATAAATAAATAACCAAACAACGACTGATAATTAAAGGTTGTTAAATGCTTATCTTTTCAGAAATAATATTGTTTAGATTAAGTGGTTTTCTGTGGATGGGTTAAGTTGTATTAGATAGGTATGTATTTAAGTTCGTATATGGAACTACCCACAGAGACTTGATATAGCGGAGAAAATTGTGTCTCGCGCTCTTACTGCAATTTGTCTTGGTAGACTAGCTTCTGAAATAGTATTCTTAATAGAAAAAAATACATAATAAAAGCATTATACTCACAACAATACTGATGTAATTTTTAGAAAATAACCTTTGACGAAATTTGACACAAGAGCTATTGGAGATATCGTTCATTGCTGCTTTGATCATTGTTTTTTGTGCTGCAGCTAAAAAAAAGTGTTTGGAAGTAACGTTCATAATGCTGTTATTATATCTTCAAAGACTGTGGTAAATATTCCCTTGTAACATCGTGTTACCACTAGTAAAAGAAAGATTATTCTATAGTTCAGACATTTAGAAGAAAAAAACACCGAGACAATCTGTTAAATAATTATTTTTACATAATTTGTGCGAATAAACATGTTATTTAGCCCTGTTATAGCAAAATAAATTAAAAATCACAACTACGCCGCTCATGTGACTGTCATCCACCAACTGAAGACTGAATCTGTTTTAGACAACACCCACCGCAGAACAGCGTCTCTGTCTTCTTTATTATGACTTATATCTTCATGCTCTCTCTTGTATAAGGTATATGTATAGATGTGTTGCTGAATTAGCGGACATTCATTCTTTGCGTAGCAAGGATAATTTTTTTTTAATTTTATTTATTTAACTTTTTGTACATAATGATTATTTGTACATTGGCGGGCTTATTGCCAAATGGCAATTTCTTCCAACCAACCAATAAAATAAAAGTTTAATTTTTATAATTCAAGTTACAGTACATATTCAATAGAAAAAAAAGATTAAAAATTTAAATATATATAAAAATAGAAATAAACGTATTTGTTTATAAATTACCTTAAATCGAAACTATTACTCAATGGGAAAAAGGAAAAAAGAGGAAAGAGGAAAGAGGAAAAAGGAAAGGAGGAGAGATTAAGGAAGAGAAAGGAGATGTTTCTTCAGACGTGATTTAAACAGAGATAATGTAGTAACATCTTTGATGGTGGATGGGAGATGATTCCACAGTCGAGCCGCATGGACACTATATGAGTTAGAGAAGAAAGAGGAATTGTGTATGGGTATTAAGAGAGCAAGATAATTACATAGTAAGAAGATAATTACATAGAATTAAGAATAGTCCAGAAACCGCATACGCACATCAAACAGAAGGCGACTCAACTACTCATAAATGAGTAGGTTTTCGTTTTGCCCCATTAGTTTCTTTGTAGACGTCGCTCAGTACGCAACACCTGATTTGAATTTGACTATGCCGTGTTGTGTCTTTTTAAAATGTAGAAATACTGCTAGGATCTTAAAGAAACAGGATGGCATTACATTTCATGTGTAATTAACAAACGAATGTTTAAGTAGCAAATGAATTACTTAAAAATCGAATTATTTTTCCATCTGTCAGATTGTCGAAGAAACAAAATGGAAATTTCGTTAGTATTGTCAGGGTAGAATTTTTTTTACCCTACTTTGCTCATTTAATAAAAAACCTAATGGAAATTAGACCTCGTATTAAACAACGCCGTGGGGGACATTTGAACGACATTATCTTTGTTACATCAAATATTATTTAACATTATCTAAAAATATCCGTTTTGTGTCAAATAAAATTTGTTTTATATTTTAAGTTCAATTTTCATAAATTCAATTGCTCTTATTAAATGACCCTTTATTTATCTAATATGTTGTGTCAATCAATGTTTCCGCATGCACAATAAAATTTAAGAGAAATTAACAGATTGTTTTTTTTTACCTTACATTTGTGTTATGATTAATTTTTTTTCCCATCAAGCAACATTTATTTATTTATTTATTTATGTATTTCACAGTTTTAAAATGTACAGAGTTTATTTGTTTCAGGTCTCAACTAGCTAGGAAATTCCTGTGTTTAGGAAGGACCTTTTTTTATGTGTTTTTTTTTATTTTTAATATCATTAAGTGATGCTTAATAAATTCAAAGAATAATGATAACATTAGAAAAAATCAATAAAAATATAAATTAGAAAACATGCAAGTAATAATAATAAAAATTGAATCATAAAAATAAATTTGAAAATATGCCATTAATAGTAAATACATGAGACATAATTACTATAAATTATAAAACATACCGATAATAATAAAAATTGAACCACAAATACACATTATAAAATATAAAATTAGTAATAAAAAAATTAATCAAAAATATAAATTGGAAAACATACCGATAATAATAAAAATTTAAGCTTAAATACAAATTTGAAAATATATCGTTAGTAATTAAAAATTGAAGAACAAAAATAAGTTACAGAATAAACCATTTATAATTTTAAAAAATTAAGATACGTGTAAAATACTAGTATTAAAAAGAAAAATTAATATTACATTACCCGGCGACTTAACGTATGCGCGCGGCGAAAGTGTGTCTAAGTGGGGGAATTATTGGACACAGTTCGATGTATTCAAATATGATTCTACGCTCCTTCAGGACTATTCTTAATTCTTGGATAAATATTTTTTTTGGATTAACATTTCGCAGAGTTATACAAATTTTACTTTCAAGAGAAATTAAATAATACGAATTCATAATTTTAAAAATAAAAGAGATATGTCAAGTCTTGTATCCTATGTCGACCAGTGTGACATCACAGCCACACAAGATTGTGATTTTGATTTTTTTAAATTAAAAATAGTGAAGCAATAAAATGAGAGAAGGTTATAAAATTTTTGACTTACTAAAACTTGAACTTATCACGTATCGAACCACCTTGTTAGTCCAAAGTCGGGCAGTATTAAGAATGGCATTATTCATTCCTGAAACATCGTTCACTCGGGATTCTATCTGCTCTGGAGTCAGAACAATGTCTCCTTCAAACTTTCCACTTCTTTCCCAAAGATTCTGCTTCTCAGCCAATACTTTGTTTAGCGGTGCTGGAAACATACAAAAAACGATCTTAATTAAAGTATTATGTCAATGAAGAAATTCAATGCTACGATAAATTGTATGAAAAAATGATTTCTGACATGCGATAAAAATTAAAGCATTTAATTGAATGCCGAAGTTTTGATAAAAATTCATTGCTTAAAAACGTCATAGGTTCTATCAAATAGTTGTTTAGGATAGCCAATCAATTATGCGTTGAACAATATTTTGGCCTCCGTGGTGTAGCGGTCAAGACTCACACACGGAAGGTTCCGGGTTCGATTCCCGGTGTGAACACAAAAAAAATAAAATGTGATTTTTCTCAAGCCTGGGTTTCTGTGATGTAATTCACCACTGTAATTAGGCCTCCTGGCCTGTTGTGGTGCAAATTTTTTTTTATATATTTTGAGTTTGTCCAAATTTTTGTAGACAAGGACGGGATTCAACTAAATCTAATGATTCAACTAAATCCACCTGTAGCTCAATCACAAATAATTATCGACGTGCTAATAAGCGACGCGATAACAATTTCTCACCATGGTTGTTTATCGTATTCACAATGGAACACAATGCAACATCCGTGAACACCTAATATTAAGTGTCGAAATATTTACGTTTCGCGACGTATAATCCTGCTGCGCAATCACATATTTTATTTTATTTAATTAACATAAATGGCAAATCTGCCTTTTACAAACATTTATAATATTAACATATTTTGCTTGATATTTATTTTTTAAAACATGAATTTTAAAAACAAGATTAAAAAAAAAAAAAAAACAAAAATTGTAAAAGATGTATATTTTTTAAAAAATAACCTAAAAATTATACAGCATATTCGGTAGAAAGTTTTAATAATAAAACATTATACTGTTAAACAACAAGAAAATCATAAGTACTGTTTCACACAGCTAGGCAAAGTGAACAAAAAACTGTAAATGAAATGCATGAATAAATAAATATAATTACCATCTTTGAAAAAGTTCAAAAGGTTTGTTCTATAGGAACAATACCCTACACTAAATATATCAGATACGTGGGAATAACTATTGCCGAGTTCATGAAGTATATTTAATACGGCATTACAAACATACACTGTCCATGAATTGTTGCTACAAAACGGTGGCACCTGTCTAGTCATTCTTCCAGGCACCCTAAAGTTGATGAGAGATAAAAGTTCAGGGCAATCACATATTGAATTTACAATTTTAAATAAATTTAAAACGTCTATAATTTTTCTTCTACATATTTCAATTTACCGGTGTAATTATGGAAAATATTCCAAAACTGCTATTTTTATTTATTTGTTTATTATTTATCACTTGCATTTTTGAAAAATTAATAAAATAAAATAAAATAAAATAAAAATAAAATATATGGTTATTTTTTTTTTTAAATTGATAAAAAAACAATAACAAATTTACAGATATGATTTAAAGCCGTAACGATCAGTAATACACTTGTAGGGGTTTAATTCGAAACCGCTACTATGCATGATCACTATTTAAGATCAACAAAATCACTAAAGAAATGAATTTTTCTTTTAAGTTCAATGTGCACATTCAACTTAAAATTATTAGTATTTTTGCGTCCTGTTATACCACGCACAAGGTACATATTGAACATAAAAGAAATTGTATTTTTGCTGGTTAAGTTGGTCTTCCGAAAAACAGTGATCATGGACAGTGGCGATTTTGCATTTAACTACAAGTGTATTACTGATCTTTCCGGCTTTTAATTACATCTATAAATTCATTGTTTTTTAAAATCTCAAACAACGTTATATAAGTTACGTTATTACTTCAAAAGGTTAACTTACGTGTGGCTTTTCCATTTACAGACGCAATCAAGAAATTTCGATAGCTTTCCGGATTCTTTGCTATATTAAGTTCTACAGGGTATACGCAAGATACCCCAAACAGCAGGAAGACAAAAACACTAAGGCAAGACATCTTTAATCTGAAAATAAAATAAACAGAACAATAAGGATATGTAAATAAAACTACTTAATAAAACTAGTCCGGGTAGCAGTATCAGCTTAACTAATTTATTCGGATTTGGATTTGATAATTGGAATTTGTTCCACGGTACACCAAATAAAAATGCCTTAAAAGGGAAATTTACCTTAACAATATGCATAAAAGAAATCATAGTGAAAGTAACAATTTTTTTTTAATCAACATATGTCAAAAGGTGGTTATTATTTTAATGGTCAGAAGGATGCAATTGATTTTAAGGAATAATTCTGTCAATACGCGGTTCTCAATTATATTACTTGGGTTTAAAATCTTGTCCTTATATTGCTTTTTCAAATTTAAAATACTACCTATACCTGTTATACTTTCTTTGTTTTCTGCTGCAACATGTCAATGTTTTTATACTTTTAAACTACTTTTAATTACTTATATTGTATATGTATATAAAATCAATATATTTCTGCTCTTACTATGTGTCATTAATTTTAAAGGTGTTTTTAAATTGACTTAAATTAATTTTCTTATTTAAAGATTCTTTAAAGATTCGTCTCATCGTTTCTTTGAATCCCTTAAAATATTTTTGTGTATATTTATGTTTTTCCTTATTAAAAAAATGTTATTCTTATTTTATTTTTACATCTGAGCATGTTTTTCATTCTTTATTTTAATTCATAACTTTTAATTACTTTTACAAATTTTCTTAATTTTTTTTACCTTAATTTTAATTTTGAAATAACTTCTATTTATGTTTTTTTTCCCCTCTTTTTAATTAATAACCTTACATTTAATTACTCTATAATATGGAAACTTCGCTGGTCCATAAGATTTAAGTCAAACTGTGTAAAATATAAAACTTAGTAACTGTACTGTATGTTTCCTAAATAAAAGAAAATAAAAAAAAAAATATATAAAAAAATAATAATAAAAATAATAAAAAAAATATTAAAAAAATATAAGAGTTTAGGCCAGAGCGTTCTTGATAATTTCACATCGATCGATAAGATGGTTGATAGTTTTCCTGATAGAGAAAGTTCGCATACTACGATTACAGATAAATATATGTGAAATGGATTTGCAAAAATTAGTTTTAGTTTCTAAACAAACATGGATATTGTGAATAAATGTTTTCATAAATAACTTCAAAAAATAAATTATAAAAAAATGTGTCCTCAGAAAAACACATGTTGTGCGGCATTGATAATTGAGACGTCAATATTCGTGACGATGATCTATAAAAAAATTAATGGTTTTAAAAGATTTGCAAAATTTACATGTATCGTGACGCCCTTTTTTGCGAGTTTTAAAAATTATATATTATTTTAAAAATGCTTCTAATAAGTAATAAAAAAAAAAATCTACTCGACAGTATTTCATGGATCCTAATTAAAAAATTTTAATTGTAAAAAAAAGTGAAATTTACCTATTATTATATTCACTACACATTGTCACATACATACTTATACTCACCCCCACATACACATAAACGCACACCTGTATACATTAATCTCTAAGATGAACTATAATATCACTGATACACTACTCAAACACTTAGCATAAATATTATTATGTTGCAATAAACGTTATACTCATAAACTCTATCCAGTGGCGTGCGTTCCATATAAGCTCATAAACAGTGCCTACCCTTCTAAAATTTTACTAAAACAATAACTGGCTATATTTCTTCCCTAGGGAGTTACTCATATTTACATTTATTTCAACAGAGAGGGAAAACATTTTTGAGAAGGGTATATGGAAGTCTAGGCATTTACAGGGCTTATGACTTGTCATTGATTGGTTTAAGTGACCACTTTACAAACATTGTTCAATTAACTACCTGGTAAAAGAAGAAGTTTAAAAATTGAAAAATGGTTTTCAGGCGTTGCCTAGTAGGTGATTTGGTTCAGCCGGATGAGTCACACCCGCGTGATAAAGGTTCCAGCTCTTTTAAATCACAAAAGTCAACAAATGGAAGAGTTGAGGAAATGTGGATGTTTAAACATGGACAGAATGGTGAATGTTACACAGTGTGTAAAGTGGCCACTTAAACCAGCCAACGACAGGTCATAAGCCCTGTCTAGACTTCCATATACCCTTCTCAAAAATGTTTTCCCTCTCTGTTAAAATAAATTTTTAAAAATAAAAAGTTAGATAAACGAATACAATTAAAACATGATATTCATCTTTTAGAATATTACACTACCATTAAAACATAATATTTATTTTTATTTGAAATGCAACAAATATGCAGGAGTCAATCAATTCTTAGTCTCAACTAACTTACCATCGTATTAAGGACACGCAGAAAAGAAATCACACATTCCTTGTATGTAAACAATTTATTATCAAATCATTCAATCGACTTATGAAAAACTGCTGATACGAGCGGATGTAAAATCGCTAAGTAACACGGAATTTGTACACAGCCTCAAAATCTTGTCAAGAAATAAAATGAACACTCGACAATAAATGAAAACATTCTCAGTTACAATATGCAGTTCATACGATGCAATTACAAAATAAAGTTTGGACAGAATAGTCAGTTCATTCAGTGAGTTCCAACATGTAGCCCAGTTCAGTGTTCAGTGATTCAATATAAAAAGTCAGTTTAGTAGGAATTGCTAATATTATATACAAACTTAAAAATTATTTTAAAAAGGTAATTTTACAAATATTTTTTCAAAATTTAACGAATAATAAAATTAAACTGTTATAAAATTATTGACCAAATATAATTTATTTTTCAAGTATTAAAATTATCGACTTACCTTTAGAACTGATGAAATATCTATGATTTTTGTAAAGCCGTTTCATCCTATTTATATACAAAAACACATGTTATATAAAAATAAAAAATGCTTTCAAAATATTTAACCTTTTCGTTCATAATTTGTTTATTGAAAATAATTTCACGAAAAATTCATTAGATAAGTTTGATATTGTTAATATTTTAAACATTAACTTTGTAGTCAAACATTTTACTTAATGTTATTAAATATTTGTATTTAACTACTTGCCGAATTTTCTATGTCTACCAGTTTCGAGACGTACCCGTCTCTTTATCAGGACACCAATTAAACCAACATGCAAACCCTCTTAACACCTTCTCCATATTTGTTACACAAAAAATATAAAACCAACACGACATGCATTTTAATAAGCACATGCACTGATAAGATAAACATGCACTGATTAAATTATGAAAATATTGTTTGAGAAATTTATATTTGTTTAATATGTTGTTTGAGACATAAATGAAAAAAGGTAGAGGGGATGGAGGGAGGGGGTGAACTTAATAGGTTTAGGGTGATCATTACAGTGGAACATCCTATAAATGACTATATTGAAGGTATGTTTGATTGTTGATCAAAGGAACATTATATTTCAAAGTTTTCCTAATTTAAAATATTTCCATATTATTTACTTTTAACCCTTCAGCCAATGATCATTGGCTACGAAGTTAGCTACAGATTACAGCAATACAATGGACCTTAGGTACTTGGGTTGAAAATTGCAAGCGAAACCGTCCGTCACACGTTTGCTGTTAAACTTATAACCAAAATAAAACAATAATAAAATTAAACGCTTTTGTTCTATGAAATAGAGCTTAAGGACTTAAAGAATTATTCTGAGGTTTATATACTTATTGTAATATAAGATAAATTAAGAATGAAATAAAAAATAATAATACTGTGGCGTTCGATTTTGGGGTAGGCTGCACGTAAAATATTAGTATTAGTAGTTTTAAAACGCAGTATTTTTTTTCTAGGGTGATCAACTTACCTTCTTTGCAAAAAATAAAACAAAATTTGCTGCAATAAGAGTGTAAATGCAGTTCCTTATGCGCCACTAGATGTGGATATGGAAACGATGATAATGTTTGTTAATATTATATAATTATTTTTTTTTGTAAATTTAGATCCCAGAGGGTTAAAAGGTAAGTAATTAAAAAAATATTTTTCCAAACTCATGATTTATGACTATTGGAGCAATATTGTATTATTTAGGGACATTTTTTACCATTCAAAATTGTTTAATTTATTGTTGACGTCTTTTACTAAAAAAACATGAAAAAGTTTATATGGGTCGTATAAAATGAATTTTTAAAATATTTTTTTGGACCTGTGCTATAACATACTGTTGACATCTTTTAAAAAAGAAATAAATATTTGTTGCAACAGAGAGGTAGAACATTTTTGAGAAGGGAATATAGAAGTCTAGGCATTTACAGTGCTTATTGGGCCTGCCACACACTCGACGAGTGGCATGGGAAGTAGCGAGGAAAGGAGGCAGAGACGTAGTGTGGCAACATAACTCAACATGCCGCACGTCATTCTCGTCGTCGTGCCCACCGCTACCTATTTTGTCAGTCGTTTGAGCGCGAGTCAAAGGACCGGCAATATGAGCGCGAGTGGCCAGCCACATAATCGCGCGGTCGCAGTACGCATCGAATGCTTACAAGAGACGCACGCGTCATTTTTGAAAAATGTATATTTTTTTGTATGACATTGATATAATTAGCTATACTTAAATCCATGGCGCGCACGCTGCCACAGTTTCATCGTTCATTGTAAAGAAAGACCAATGACAAGTGCAGAGCGGCGATTGATTGCGCGAGTAGAGCAGTGGGAGAGAGAGAATAGAGAGTGTGGGCAGAGAGAGCAACAGCGGGCAAGAGAACGGCAGCGCGAGGAGCAAAGTAATGAGCAGCGCAAAAAACATATAAGAAACATTGGCTGGTTTAAGTGGCCACTTTTCACACTGTGTAACATTCACCATTCTGCTTATATTTGAACAGCTACATTCCTTTGATTCTGTTTTGAAGTTACGACGTTTGTGAAGTTAAAGAGCTGAAACCTTTATTGTTGAGATTCTTTTGATTGAATTATATCACCTACATACTAGCGAATGACGTAAATGTCTAGACTTCCATATTCCCACCTAAATAAAAAATTACTTGTTTGTTACAACAAATTTAGATCAAAATAGAAAAGTTTATTTTCAAATCTGATTTAATGACGTGAAAAATAATGAAAACGAATACATTGTATCTATTTCTTATTAATGTTATTATTATTGTACTTCTATCTACACCCAATAGTGCATAGGGCACTGCAACACCAAACTACGCTAATCTCTATCATCAATTTCATAAAGGTGAGATTATCTTACGCAACTATGAAGTGTTACAACTTGCCTACCACATACCGTATCTAAGGACATAAGTCTCCTTGGCAGTGCCCACAAACACGGAAAATTTACTCGTTGTCGAACGAGAAAAGCTGCCCGAAGGAGCTCTCTGTAATTTGTAAACCTTTGCATCTTTGCGCTGAAAGAAATTAATCCAGAAGTACATTATATGTACTTCATTGGATGGAGAAAAGGGGAAAGTGAATTATTTACTATCTTTGATTAAATTGATTGGACATAATCAATTCGCCATAATGATTACAAAACTTTTTTTTTTCATTGAAATTATTTTTGGAAGCCCCCAGATCTGTGTATCCGACAAGATCCATAACAGGGCCACGGATAGTAGCGAGAAGCTCTTTTCAGTTATCATAAACAGGGGAAAAGGGACAAGACCACAGGATGTGTTTAGAAGATTGATTAGGATATCCGCAGCAGCACAAAGGGGAATCAACAATATTGAAAACAAATAATTTGTCATTAAATTTAGCATGACCTGACAAAAACTGGGTAGTCCAGTGATCAGGAATAACCCAAAAAGATTTAAAGAACTGACAGATTGGAGGAAAAAAAATAAAAGTAGCCCTCCCCGAAGGGAAGATTTCCATCGCAATTGCCAAGCATCAAGAATAGCATTTAAAGACATTTTTTAATATTCGATTGAGTCATTCCTTCAGTTAGGAGTAGGCGGACGCCACAAATAATAGAAGAACGCTTTCTTTTTAGGTGAAAATTTGCAGATCGTCGCTGAACCTCCAGATCCAAAGGAAACAAGCCCGTTAGAACCAGGAGAGCATCCGTCGAGCATGTCCTATATGGTCTAGCAAGAGCCAGAAGAGGTTGCCTTTGTCCGCCTAAAATAATTCACATCGGTGTGACCAACAGCTAGCTGCATAGCATACGATGCCTAAGAAAATGGATTTATGAAGTGTTACAGCAAAAAAACATATTTTAGAAAATGAATCAACAATAACGCAATTTTTTTTCTGGGTTTTCATGCCGTGTGTCATTTGTACCCTTTTCTAAGGTATACATCAGGCAGACTGATAGAAAAAAAATCCTTAGTTCGTAAAGATCACAAAAAGACAGATTGTGCAAAAGTCATTGGAGGGGAAGGGGGTAGCACAAGATTTTTAAAAATCTGGGAAAAAACTCTCCCCCGGACGCCAGTTAGCCCGCGACCCACATGTTGTAAAGCACTGGCCTGTTCAAATAAACCAACCTTAATAATTAACGCTGAAATGCGGTCAAAAACGTTGGATTAGAAAACGAACGACACACGGCATAATAACTCAGAAAAACTCATTGTGCAAACAACACTCTAAAAGTTGGGTGTCATAATTTCGCAGAATCTCACCATCATCAATAAAGGTTTTGGGGTACGAAAATTCACAGATTTTTATTATATTTCTGCATACCCTTTATCAGTCACGTTTTTTTTATAGTCAGCGCGTTTGCCTACCATCAATTTTTTTTATTCTATGGTAGGCGAATCAGGAACTTCTCAGTATTTGGTCCAGTGAAGAGGAAATCACTTAAAACTCTTCAGCAGAAGCCGGCCTTTTGACAGTCATCAAAAGGCTTTCCGTTCCACTAGAAGAGTGTTCGGCAGTTTATTTATTTATTTAAAACTTCAAGAACAAATAATAAGTACTTTTGCGGACTTATTGCTAAAAGCAATATCTTCCAGCCAACCAAAAAACAGATTGGTTGAAAGAAGAGATTGGTCAAAATTTCGTACTAAAAAACCATAAATATATATCAAAAGATGCATACATGTGTTAAAAAAAAAAAAAAACCTGATTAATTAAAAATTACAGCATTTTTTTAATTGGGAGCTAAAACTCTCACATATTAGCATGAATAAAAAAAATTAAAGTACACACCAGTTTGACATAAACTACTTGACTAAAATTGAGACCTTAAAAATTGTGCACAAAATAACACTGGGAAACATACAAGACGACGACATAATATTAGTCAAAAATGCTGACATACATAAATATAACGGCGGCCTCCGTGGTGTAGTGGTCAAGACGCTTGACTCACGCACGGAAGGTTCCGGGTTCGATTCCCGGTGAGAACGCAAAAATTAAAATGTGATTTTTCTCAAGCCTGGGTGCTCTGTGATGTAATTCACCACTGTAATTAGGCCTCCTGGCCTGTTGTGGTGCAAAAAAAAAATGTAAAAAAATGTAAAAAAAATGTAAAAATAACACCAGACAACAAAAACACTATCATATTGAAAAAGCAAAGACAAACACAGGACAGTCAAAAATACTACATAATGGACTTAAACACTACAACGACCTACCTTACTACTTGAAACTACTTTTACTGGAGACAAATTTAAAATCAATCTGGAAAAGCACATGATGACTGAACTAACTAGACTAGACGAGACATAAAATGACTAGACAATATTAAATTTCTAATGTAACCCTAACGGGTTTTTAAAAATTATGAATAAATAAAAAAAAGTAAAAAAAAAAATGTTACACATATTAATAATTAGGAATGAGGGATCGGATTATCAGTTTGGAAGGAGAGAGAAAGAGGAACCAATGAAAAGAAAAAAGGGATAAAAAATTGTATTTGAGAAAAAAAAAGCAGTAATAACTCAGGAAGTTCAGGATTCTGGGCATATATAGAAGGTGCATTTTTTATATGAAGAGGTAGCTCATTCTAAAGTCTAGCAGGTGGGGCGGAAAAAAAATAGCGGAAAAATGATGTGCTATGTCAAGGAATGGAAAGTGTTCACTCCTGAGAAGAGCGAAGCTAAAGACAATGATCAGAAAGGTAAATTAAATTCGCAGCAAGATATATTTTGGAGCGCAAGCGTAGTAAAGAATATTACAAAGAAGTGAGAGAGATTGAAAGTTTATGCGCTGATAAAAATGAATAAGTTTTGTGCCCCACTTCGGTTTATTTTACCGATTTTCTACACTAACTTGACCATGTAAGGTACTACCTTTCGTGCGAGTTCTTTGTGAAGTATCACCGATCCGGTATCACATAGGTCTTCACCCAGACTCCTGCATCGGATGCAAGTAACTCATGAACCCACCGTGACCCATGAGGATTTGGGTTTGCTCAAAGCCAACACTCTGCATTCACGCAACTTGGGTTAAGGCTCTTCTAAGGCATTCGTAACTAACATTTAAGTTCGAGAAGGAACGAAGCAGCCTCCTATATTGAGCGATTTGAGGGTGCGGCGGTGGACGTGGCTTGGACACATGTTGCGGATACCTTAGACGTTTATGAGAGCGTAAACCCAAGTTACCTCCTCTAAACACCTGCGGGCTCCCGCCGGCGCCGTAGGCGTATGTGCAATAATTAGGATAAATCTCGCGCATAGCAATAAAACTTTTAACTCTTTGAAATCACAAATATCAACGAGTGGAGGGATTAAACCTCAAACTTTTGATCTGCGGGTCGAAACATAACCACAGGACCACAACCCGTTCTGTTATTTTAGAATCATTTATTCCGGGTAAAAACATAAAATTACGATATCAAAGCATTGTAAAATGACAAATAAAACATCACGCCGTTTCCCCGTAGGGGTGGGCAGAGAGGATAGAACGCCATATCACTCTATCTTTGCATACAGACCTCGCTTCCTCTACATTCATACATCTTCTCATGCACGCACGCCGATTATTCCTACTTTTGACACGTCCACCTTCAAGTATTTGATGGACTTCTCGGTTTCCCGGTCTTTCCAACCCTAGTAAACATACTTCCCAGATACACAAATTCTTCTACCTGATTTAGAAAATCTCCGTTCACACTAATCTCACATTTAATTATATTTTCATCCCTTTCAAAACCCATCACTTTCGACTTATCAACATTCATAAGCAAACCGCTTTTCTTGCATACATCGTAGACTTTTGTTACCAAGAATTGCAGGTCTTCTTTGCTGCTAGCAAGAAGCACGGCATCATCCATAAAATTTTACGATATTCAAGCATTGTAAAAAATGATGTTATGCAAAAATGTACAATTCGAAATGTGTAATAATTATATTTTCAGCCTTGACGTAATTTATTTATATATTCAATAAATACAATACACAATTTTATTATGGCACAATATTTTTTATTGGGTCCTGACTTGTCGAAAAATTCCATGTTAAGTCGAGACTCTTCTATACTTAAGAGTTATTTTTTATTTGTGGTTTATTAAGTTAGTTCATCTTAGAAACGAATTTTTTATCAAAATTTCTCAAGAACATATTTTTCAAATTAATTTTTAATATTTCAATACTTTATATTTCTTTTATTTCTTCAGATTACTAATTGTACAGTACTTACTATCACACAATCCTTTGTACAATGAGTACAAAGTCTATTTTTACGCAACAAGCCCACGGGAAAAGTTATATTTGTACGCAACAAACTATTAGAAGGAAGTGGTGTTTCGGAAAAAAACTTAAAACGTTTGAATAAATCTAAAGCATGCAATGAAAAAATGAATTGAATTGCTTTTCTAATCAGTTTTACTTAAATTTTATGTCAAATAAAAATAATTATTGGTAGAACTATTTTTTAAAGCACCCTTGAAGTATTACATAACGGAAATGGCGCTATATAATTTATCCATAACAATAATAATACTCACTCATACATCGCAAAATGATTATCTTCCACCTCTCTTTCACCGTTATTTAAAAAACGTTGAATAAAAATTTCAAATATGTTTATTATCCAACAATACTGGTGAAATTTACATGTTATTTTACAAAAGAAATATTTCAACACAAATACAACACGTACAGAAAAATACAAAGGTAACAATTACATTCATTAAAATAAGTACTACTTATTTTTGTTCTCGTATACTTGTTCATTAAAATATTGTTCATTAAAATATTGTCCATTAATTATGTACCAACATTTTCGAAGGATCGCGATGACTTGCGTTTTTAAGAAATAATTTAACAAAAATACAAACGTAGATATCAATCGACTACAATTCTTTGTTGATGTTCGCTTGTTAACAATGGTATTGAAAATTAGATATTTATTTATTGTATTTGAAACGAAGTTTACCAACTGAAAGTAAAAGTATATTTGGAACGTTGCATCTTGTGGTTTAAAATAAAATCATTTTAAAGAACTATTCAACTCATTCTCTGTATCTAGGCTGATGAAGAATACAGATCTATGTAAAATAGAACAAGAACCCTGTGACAAGAAGTGTTTTCCGCTCGCCGGATGCTCTCAGATAAAAATCCTTAAAATAGTTATCGAGTGCAGATCGAGCCGCGGTGTGTAGTAGTTAACATTTGACGTTCTGGCAGGGTGGAGTAAAATATCGGTTTTAAACGTTCCTGACTGGAGTTTGACGCGTGAGACTGATCGCCTTACTTTAGTGTAGCAGGTGATCGAACTAAGCTGCTTTTGGGTTACCAATGCAAGGCCCTATGCACCACTGGATGCGGAAAAGGGAATTATGATAAAGACGTTTCAATTAATTCGAAAAATTATTGTATGTTTTTGTTCACGTACACTTGTTCATGATAGTAGTGTGCACCTACTCGCATATTCTTGGTCTATTCGACGTTATGTTTCAGTTCACGTGACGTGATGAAACTCTATTTTTAGAAATTTGTGATGTTTTGTGTTATCTCTTGTATGTAGATCAATGGACTCTTCTTTGACTAATTTTCCAGTACTTGTTCAATGAAACATTTTCGTGCAGCGTGAACTCCTTTACACATATCCTGGACAAGAGTACAGCTTGTTCAGTTTCATTTTGTCCCCTGCGCTCATTTTTACGCGTTGACCGATGGTCGCAGTTGTTGTCTGGAAAAAATAACAAGATATTAGGTTCTGCTAAATGCAAACAAATCAGGGTAAAATCAGGTGATCAGTTCCCAGATTACAGATAAAAGCAAGTGGTAATGCACCAAATGGTGACTCTGCCAGTTTCGTCTCAGAAGCTGAAGATACCTCGACAGCAAAACTGTAACGGGACAGAACAATGGCAGGCGTGGTCCCAAAACTATTTAATTTGAAAGCAAAGAATATTAACCAAGGAAAAAATATTTAAAAAAAAAACATAAATAGTAACATTTACAATTAGGCGGGGTTGTGAAACATAAAAAACTGGTCTGCACGAAAATCGGTACTGACATCGTCTCTTCAGATTCTTGTGTAAAATGATCCCTCGATGAAAACTTTTAAAAACCATAGCAATGATATCACTTTTGTTTTTTTTTTTTTTTGGCTTAGCCACAAATATGCTGAATTGTAAAACCACTTAACTTCTTCATTAAGGGTCTTACTATTTCTTCGAACACTGATTTGAGTCACCATATAGATAATATTTGATGAATATGTTTTCGCTAAAATGCTCCGTTCATAGAAATTATTTACTCCTTATAAAAGTATAATTTCTTTCTGACATTTTCATCTTTTTGGAACAATAAACACCCTCCTTTACTTGTCAACAGTTTTTGTATTTACAAATCTTTTGAAACTAATATTAATAATATAAAATAATAACCCAAATAAGACTCTTTCCCTTTATTGTTTCCCATTTCTTAATATTTCTATTTATGCCTCAAATTTTCAACTTTCATTCTGAGTTAAAAGCCACTTTCAGCCACGGTGTAAATTCAACTAAATTTGGTCATTTAAATGGATAGGTTAGAAAATTATTTTCACTGATGAATTTCGGTCAAATTCGCCAACATTTACAGGTGCAGCCGTATATTGTAAAGACAGTAACTTCCAAATTTTGTACAAATTACATAATAATGCGGGCGTATTTACAATGCGGAATGTATCGCAATTTGGAGGTCTGTCAAGTATGCTTTCAGTTCTTAATATAGCAAGTTTATTAATCTGTTGGATTTCCAGAGTGCTCTACAAAAGGTCAAATATCCTCCATCCTCTTATCCTGAGGATGGACTCGGCGTGGAAACTCGATTCCTTTTTTCATTATCAGCGACATCCAATAAATGTATTGTTTTATTTTGGATCCCTCTGTGGCATTCCAAGTAACAAAAAAGACGCGTTAGCAAAGGAGACTTGTCCATTCTGGAGATCCTGTCCAAAGTATTTATTACCACTGGTGAAGGAGAAGCTACTTCGCCCACGCCAAGAATTTGGAGTAGCCTCTTTCTAAGCCAAAGGTAGACATCCAACTAAAACCAAATGTAACAGAAAACCCTTGGTTTTCCAAAGTCATTTTGAACAAGTTTATGACATCCTCAATATGCACGCATTAGGCACTGCTGTAATGGTTCGCACCTGTTTAGAAACCATGTCCGGTATTCTGCCATGTTCAAATCTCAGCTTAAGGAAGAAGATTTAACCATGTTTATTGGGTGCCTCATAAATGATTGTTATCCTGAGTTCCCATCCGACCTCTCCAATAATAACATTTTGGTGAAAGGGCTAAATGACAAAGAGTCTCAGTGTTTTATGTTTTTTTTAAATTATTATATTAGAGCATTTTAAATTCATGTAAAGATTGAGTAGACTGAAGATCCTCATGTACAGTTCTGTATAAAAATAAATCAAATAAATTTTACCTGAAGAGGGGTGATTGTTTTGTTTCCATCAATGCTGAAGGCATATTGCGAATAATGAAGAACGCTTCCATAGTCGTAGGTGACATTAAAGTTTGTGACTTCATTCACTGAATATTTGACGAAATTACCTTCCTTGCCTAAAAACATAATCACTTCATTATCCTACATATTTGTAATTGATTTCAATAACATCTTAATGATGAATCAATCGATGATGGCGTAGAAATATGTTGAACATGGAATGTTAAAATACATATTTGTACATTGACAGGTTTATTGCTAAATGACATTTTTCCAACCAACTAATAAACTAATCTATATTGTTTATTAATATCATTTTAGTTTCAAAACGTTTGCAAGAAAAACAATGAATGTATACAAATGAATTGATATTGATGCAAGTCTTCAATCGGAAAAAAAGGATTAAAGAGGTGATAAAAGTGGAGAGATTAAGGATAAGCCAAAAAATGTTTCTTCGAGCGTGATTTAAGCGCAGCTATACAATTTGTCCCGGGCTCAAGTGACCAGCTGATATCATTTGAAAATATGTATAAAAGTGGAGACACGTTGGGTATTACCGAAGCCGCCCGAGATCCTCAAGCACGCTTGCCTGCTTTTCAAGGAATCAGGTTCTTACGGTCCTGGACGTCAACGGCTGGCGGTTCCTCGGCAGTTCACGTCTAAATCACGGAACGTGGATTTGACTTAAGAGGACACACTGGAGTTGGTCGCAGACGGACATTTTGTAGTGATTTTATTGCCTACATTTCGTTGATCGTATGATCGTAGAACAACGACGGATTTGCGAAAAATGTGACTCTGACTTTCTTTATATTCGATCTTGAAAAGGTTACATGAAGGCTTTATTTTCCATGTTAAAACAATTAATTACATATTTTTAACCCAAGTATCAAATGATATAGTTTTGTATCTTTAAACTTGTGACAATGTTTAAAAATAATAATTAAACCGCTCTCAGATAAAGTTGAAAAAAATCACATGCGTCGTTATTCTACGATCATGACAATATGCTCCACCTCGGGAAAAATAATCTCTGTCCGTGCGGATGAAGAAAACATTTATGTATAAGAAATAAAACCAGAACCCTGGACAAGTATTTTTGACTTGATGTCTGCTCTAAGGTAAAAGTCCTTAACAAGGACATCGATTGGAGTGCGTAGTGATTGACGCATGCACCTTCTCATTCTCGAGGTCTTATGTTCAATTCCTGATGATGATGACGACGACGATAATGATGATGATGAAGATTAATTTGTGCTATGGATACCTGGTATAATTTTGGCCCAATTGATTTTAACCCAGCTGTCTCTATTGTGGGTGCTTTGCATGTGGTAGAAACCAAGAGAATGCAATAACTCGTGGACGATTGTTCCGTGGACGAAGCAACCAGCTTCTAAATTAACGATCTGAGCTCCTTTGACCATCCCAACGCTTGAGTAACATCCTGGATTATTTCCCTGCAAATAATATGTTTTAAGAGAGACCTCTTGCATGGTTGGCAAACGCGCTGACCACTATACCACGAGGCCGACATTTACGAATTTGTTTTATTTATTTGGGATTTTTACAGCTTTTTATATTTAAAAAATAAGTAGAAATATATTAACAATACGCCAATTTAAAAAACCAATTTTAATCTAATAATACATACTATTTGATGATACACATTTTTTTTGCACCACAACAGGCCAAGAAGCCCAATTCCAGTGATGAATTACATCACAGAACACCCAGGCTTGAGAAAAATCACAATTATTTTTTTGTGTTCTCTCCGGGAATCGAACCCGGAACCTTCCGTGTAAGAGTCAAGCGTCTTGACCACTACACCACAGAGGCCACTGATGCACACTCCTGAACACTTACTCCCACACTTATACGCATAAACACACATCTACACTTACTCTCATACAAATACACATAAACGCACACTATTTAATAATATGTACGATTTTTATTTAGAAACGTTGCTGGTCTGTCTTTAAACTGTATTTTTTTTTAATGTTTTTATATCATTATCGATTGTGTGTTTCTTTAGTGCGACGTTTGTATTCATGTATGTCTATATGAATGTGTGTGAATGAATGTGTGAGGATGTGTTTGAAATGGTGCGTAAATAAAAAAAGTTATTTAAAACGTGTATAGGAGAGAACTAGGCAAGTTGTTTGACCTATTTTCGAAACCGTTTAGAAAATAGTTTTTCTTTGTAATGTTATGTTTCGATTGTATTTTTAAAAATTAAAATTAAAGTAAGTGTCAAAATCATATTCTGAATAAAACATTTGAATTTGAAATTTAATTGGTATATATTGAATGAATAATATGCAACGAGGATATGTAGGATCAGTGTTGGTAAACTAGCAGGATCAAAATAAAATGTCACAACAATGTTGATAAAATTACAAATTCGTAACCTTATTAATTTTTTTATACAGTAAATAAAAAAAAATTATGTAGTAAAAATAAATTATAATAACTGATCGAAAATGTAAATACGAAATTCAAAGGATTTAAAAATACTCCCAAGACTCATTTTTAAATTTTGTCAGAAAATAATCAATTTTGTAGAAAGAATGTTATTTTCGAGTAGTGAATACCTGTGTGCTAAGTAAAAAGACTCAACACACAGAGCAAAAAAATTGACGACATTTCAACTTTTCGACTTGTTGTTTTACATTATCATCTCTCAGCTTAACGGCGACAAATTACGAAGAAATAAATGCACCCGAATCAGAAGGTGAAAACTAAAACTGGAAGGAAACGTATAAAAAAATTATTTTTGCATTATTTTTGATGATATTTTTGCGGATTCGCTCGTAACGAGTCGTCGCGTGTTCATTTTTATAGCGTTCACGCGTGGCTTCGTCTATGGCCGAATTTCCGTACTGTCCAAGTGTCTGGTCCTGCGCGGTCGAGGCTATTCACGGAGCTGGGACAAAACAGTATTGTCCTAGTGTGTTCCTAGATGTAATTTGTTGATTTTCGTATGTTAAAGATAATGTAAAAATTAAAACATTATATTTTGTTGAGTTAACTTATTAAACAGATTGTAAAACTCATCTGAGTAATAAATAAAGTGAAGTCTCATCTGGATAAAATTTATGATATTCTGGTGAGACTGCTAAATGGTAATGTACCGAATAGTATAATCCGTGAGGCGAAACGTATGGGCAAAGATCCATATTATGAATTCTGTAATGTCCTGCCGGTAAAACAACTTTGTGACTAAAAATTGATTGTAGATCCGGATTGTAGATTCGTTGATCCGGAATTAAAAAAAAAGAGTTTCCCATACTCACAATACTAGATTAAAAACTAAAAATTCCCTGGCCATTCCCTGAATTACAAATAACTTCGGGGAACGAATATTCAATTGCGTTATTCCAAGGTTATTCGATGATCTCCCCCAAACCATAATTTAGATGAAAGATCTTCAATTGAAAATTAAAAAGAACTGAAGAAATATCTTTTAAATAATGTCTGTTAAATGTGTCTGTGTCAACTAATTGCTCGTCCCATCTTAACACAGGACTTTTAGTCTCATGGAGTTGGGACTTACGTCTCAAATACCTTATGTGCAATAAACTTATTAATGTGAATAAATAAATATGTATAATATAAATGAAATAATGTAAAAAAAATATGTCCCACCGCAAAGTCTTTAAATCGTTAATTCAGTATTGGACAGCCCTGAAATTTTGGCCCTCATTGGTTTTAAAGTGCCAGTTAGAGTGACTAGGCTAGTTCGACTTTATCACTGCAACAATCATATCTCAATATATTCTAGCACTTCAGTACTGAATCGTCTACATGCGCTGGGTAATAAACATTCGGATTTAGGTGACATATTTTTATTGGAATTTCCAGCTTATAAACAATTACTTGTAAAACATTTTAGTGTGGAATCAATATTTTAATTATGTTCTTTCTAAGTAAGCATTGAAAAAGTTGTTACTGTATATACTCCACTGTAAATACTTTTTTTTTATTTATTTAACTTTTTGTACATAATGATTATTTGTACATTGGCGGGCTTATTGCCAAATGGCAATTTCTTCCAACCAACCAATAAAATAAAAGTTTTATTTTTATAATTCAAGTTACAGAACATATTCAATAGAAAAAAAGATTAAAAATTTAAAGATATATGAAAATAGAAATAAACGTATTTGTTTATAAATTACCTTAAATCGAAACTATTACTCAATGGGAAAAAGGAAAAAAGAGGAAAGAGGAAAGAGGAAAAAGGAAAGGAGGAGAGATTAAGGAAGAGAAAGGAGATATTTCTTCAGACGTGATTTAAACAGAGATAATGTAGTAACATCTTTGATGGTGGATGGGAGATGATTCCACAGTCGAGCCGCATGGACACTATATGAGTTAGAGAAGAAAGAGGAATTGTGTATGGGTATTAAGAGAGTGCCTTGAGAATGAGAACGAAGAGGTAAACCATGAACTGATAAGCGTTGAAATTTTTCTACTATTTCTACTTTCTTTTTTTCTAATTTTTCTACTTTTTCTACTTCTATACTTATGTACGTATGTAATGTAAAAGGTACTTGTACCGTTAATTCTTGAAAAAAAAAATATACAGTGGGTACCAATTTTTAATATGTATTTAAAAAATATCAAATAAACGCTGATCTGTAGCTCTGAAATTAAAACTATGAAATGTTAGATTATAAAGGTAAATGTTTTCCTTTTTAAGTCTTTTATGTTTAAGTAGGTTAAAAAATCATGCATTATACTTACAACGATATTAATGTAATTTGCTTGCAATCCCCTTGCAAGGAATCTCACACAGGAATTATTGGCGATATCGCTCATTGCTGCAGTGATCATTTTTTTTTGTGCAGTAGCTAAAAAAATAATTAAAAATCTTTTATGCTTTTTCTAGAAAAAATAATTTAAAACTTTTACTAGTAGCGTTTATAATTTTCCAATTAACCAACGCCATTGACGTGTCATAAAAATCGGTCTTAATAAAATGGACGCAAAAAAACCGATCACTAGTTATTTTAAAAATGAACTCAAATTCGTATTAGCTGTCTTTAATTTCAATAAAAATACATTTAATTTTTCATGATCTAAGAATTTTCATTTACAAAATTGTACAGTTGTCCGGATTAATGAGTTCCAAACGTTATCCGGCTACGCAGAAATTTGGATAATTGAATAAGCCATTGAATTAAGGAAACGTTTTGAAAGAAAACGCCAAATTTACTCTACGATCAGCGAAATGGGAAAACATTTTTGAGAAAGGAATATGGAAGTCAAGGCATTTATAGGGCTTATAACCTGTCATTGGCTGGTTTAAGTGGCCACTTTACACACCGTGTAACATTCACCATTCTGACCATGTCAAAACATCCTCATTTCCTCAAATCTTCAATTTGTTGACTTTTCTCATCCCTTAACCTTCTTAAGAGCTCTTTTTTCTCATGTCTTATATAATATATTATTTTTCTCTTTACTGTGTAACATGTTCTCTCATTATATTTGTGAAAAACTTTAACTGGATGTGTGTACTATTTTTTATATTTTGTATTCTTATAAAACAACTGTTGTTTTTCCTTAATAAATAAAAATAAAAATAATAAAATAAAGAAGCTGAGCTAATGTGGGTGAGATTCATCCGGTTGAACCAATTCACATACAAGGCAACGCCTTAAACCAATTTTTATACTTCTTCTCACACCAGTTAATATAATCAACAATGTTTTGAGTATGTCATAATATTTGTAGACAAGCTGGATCCATCTACTGAAATAAAACGTGTCCAGCACAGTTAAAAGCCCTTTTTTCATTTGTTTTTATATAGTGTCGTAGCTAGGGGGTAGCCAGACGGAGCGCATTTTTGCAGACCTACAACCTTCTGTTCTTTTTCTCTTCCTAGAAAATTAGTCTTGGGGGCTCGAAATTCGAATCTGGCCAGAGGCACTTATGACGTTACTATAACACCACTTCCTGAAAATAACCTGGGTATTTGGAAACCCGGATAGCTGGAGTATGGATTAACGGAGTTCTACCGTATTTACATCAAATTTTAAATAGTCTCAATATAAACGCACAAGACGAAGTAAATAATATTTTTTTTTACTTACTGAAATTTGAACTTATCACGTATCGTACCACTTTACCAGTCCAAAGTTTTGCAGTGTTAAGAATGGCATTTTCCATTCCGAAAATAACGTTCACTCGGGATTGTATCTGCTCTTTAGTTAGGACAATGTCTCCTTCAAACTTTCCACTTCTTTCCCAAATGTTCTGTTTCTCAGCCAATAATGCGTTTAGCGGTGCTAAAACCAAACAAAAAATCGTATTAATAATAATAATAATAATAATGTTTGGATAATTTATATAGCGCCATTTTTTGAAAATCACCTCAAAGGCGCTGTACAATAAATAAATATCCCAACACGTCTTGCAGCTACAGAGCGCATGGACGGTTGGTATTCTAGTTCCTCGTCTCCAATTATGATATATTACAATAATGATATATATGAGCTAGATAACAGAACGTCTTGCAGCTACAGAGCGCATGGACAATAAGAAATCTAGCCCCTATTTACATTTTTATTTTTAAAAATTTTATTTGACAATGAAGTTTAGAGTTTAAGTGATATTTTACGAAATAAAAAGCAAATTTATAAAATTGGAAGTTAGATAACAACAAGTCTTGCAGCTACTGAGCGCATGGACGGTTGAAATTCTAGACCCCATTACTAAATTTAGATATTTGATAGTTGATAACATTTACATAATATGATAAAAATAATATGATAGTTAACATCACAAAAAGTCTTGCAGCTTCAAAACGCATCGACAAATGGAATTTCAACAACATAAGAATGATTTTAAAAATAAATAATAAAAAACAATTTTTAAAAACGCAATAATAATACATTGAGCAAAGAACTAGTAAGTATGGCAATTAAGTGAACATATAACAGCACAAAAAGTAAAATATAAAAAACTAAACAAAGATAGATTTCCTTAATTTATTATTAAGGTTAACAATACAATAGACGATACTCAAACTCAAACTCGTCCCTGCTTTATTTTAGTATGCAGTAAACAGGATCTATTGTCTTTTTCCTAGTAAATAACTGTAAAAACACTTGGTTCACATTTGGCTGTTCCCTGGAAGATGATAGTAGAAATGCATCTGTGTGCGTAGTGTAGAGTGTAGGTACCAAGGAATCTATCCGCTTGTTAATTTTGTTTGTTGTTATTATTATACGCATATTTTCCGCTTAAAATTTCTGATTATTATTATTTTACTTTGATTACTTTCAATCATCGAGCCTTTCCTTTTCTCAAACCTCCACCCCTACCCATTCTCTAACTATTTAGCAGAACCCACAGGAAATGGGTCAAACCGTAACCTACTCATTTATGAGTAGTTTAGTCGCCTTCTGTTTTATGTGCGAATGCGGTTTCTGGACTATTCTAAATTCTATGCCAGGGACTAAAATTTAGAATAAACTACCAAATAAAACTAAACAAAAGGCTCAGATAACCTTTACAAAACATGTTAAAAACATTATCATTAACGGTAGAATGTGCATTAAAAAAATTAATTATTCCGTCAAATTAATGTAATCCGTAAGGGGTAAGATATTTATTTTATTTTTATTTAAAAATAATTTGGAATTCTTTATAAATTTTTCAAATTTACTGCATTTGGTTGAAATTTATGTTTTCGTCTTTAAATATCAGGGGTAAATTGTTCTTAAATAATAAAAATAAATATTTACTTTTTATAATTAAAACACAAATTCAATCTGCCTAGTTTTATTGTATTTATTGTGCGTTAGGGTGGACCAGTATTTTTTTCTCCAAATTTTAAAATAAAAGGGGTCAAAAATGTTGCCTTTTGGATTACTTGGAATGCAAAAAATATTCGATATTACTTTTGACCCTCAACGAAAACTTGAAGTTTTCAAAAAAGTCGATTTTTTGCGCTAAACCGGCTGTCATTTCTCATTTATGTAATCAAATCAATCCAATTTAATTTCATAATGTGCATCAAATCTTATTAAATAAGAACCTAAACAGTACAATGTACTTTGTTTTGATATAAATGGGTAGCATTGTATCCATGAGCCATTGTTTTCGTCAATATTTGCCAGGCGCTCAACGAAATCAGTTCCGCGGAGTGCATATTTTTTGCATTTCGGTAGATTTAAACCGTGTTCGAATTTGTAATGTGGTTAATCTTTACTAACAAAAAATAGTTTTATCAATACAGATAATGAACAAAATGTTGAGACAGTGATAAACTTCAAACCTCGGTTGATGTCCAAAATTATTATGGAATATTTTTTTTAATAATTTTTCCGTTCAATATGATCCAAAATGCAACTTTTTCACCTCTTTCAATTTGATGTATAAAAAAATAAAAAAAACTCCACACATCATCGGCCCAATCTATTGTGCATGTATTCCTGATATTAAACATTTATTAATAAGGGTTGCAAATGAACAGTCATCTTTTGAAACCGGTAGCAGAATATATTTTTGTAGTGATTCTATACAAATATAATATTCATTTATATCATTATGAAAAAAAAAATTAGTGTCCTAAATATTTGGTTTGAAAATTTGTATTTCCAAAAAAAATGTTAATAAATTAAAAATAGATAGAGTTGACTTACGTGTGGCTTTTCCATTTACGGAATTAATCAAAAAACTTTCATAACTATCTGGATCTCCTGCAATGTTCAGTTCTTCCGGATATACACAGAACACCCCAATCATCAAGAAGACAAAAATATTAACAAACAACATCTTAGATTCTGAAAAAAAAAACAGAAAAATTGATGTAAACTCATATTTAAATATAAACCATAAATTAAAAATACTTGGTACAATTTTACTTATTTGTTTGACCAATTGGCGCTTTCACCCTCTAATAGGCATCTTTAGGCTGGTAAAAATTACGCAGTGTTAAATCATTAATAAAAAACTAAATGCATAATTATTTTTTTTTATTCTTCATACGAATACATATATTTTACAAAAAAAAATAACGTATTCCTAACTCTAAGAGGCCAAGAGCCCTGTGGTCCCATTATCTTAAGTGCAGGTACATTTTAAAAATACATCGAAAGAGTACACATGTTTTCAATAACTTTAACCAACTCTGTTTTATTGAAATATTATGTATTGAAACTCTTCCGAATTTTAATTGAATATATTTTTTTATTTATTTATTTACGGTTCCATGAACTTTTTTCATAATTACAATAATACTAGTGAAAAAAATAGCATATTATTAAAAAATAACAAAAACATCGAGAAAAGT
Organism: Micrasema longulum; assembly: GCF_059751315.1. Taxonomy (NCBI): domain Eukaryota; kingdom Metazoa; phylum Arthropoda; class Insecta; order Trichoptera; family Brachycentridae; genus Micrasema; species Micrasema longulum. Next base: position 65,249 of record NW_028277697.1, on the reverse strand, counting down.
ATACAATGGTAAACAGTATTTTTATGTAAATAAAGAAATATTACATCTGTAACGTAATCATAATCTGTGTTAAGATAATAGCAGTTTTTAAAAAGAGGAAGAGAAGAAAAAAAAAGAGAAAAAAAGTAATAGAAAGTGCTTTAAAGGGAAAGTTAAAAAGTTTACTTCATGGTTTATATGAATATTAATACTAAACAATAATAAAATTAAAGTACAATTTTACCCACAAGAGTCAAGAGCTAAAACAAAGTAAAGAACCAATCATTATTTGAATTTTTAATTGTTAACTCTTTTTCAAAACACAGGACTTGATCATCAGCGGCGTGGTATAAAATAAATCTAAAGCATTACTGTATTGTATCCCTATGGCTAAAAATTAATTCAAGTACCCAGTCCAGGGACTATGAAATATTCTGGTGTAAAAACACCCCTTTAAATAAATATTTCATACCAACCATGTCGGAAATCAAACCCGAGACCTCTTCCTAGGTAGGTAAATGCGCTGACTATTACACTACGAAGCTGACATAGTCCCTGGACTGGTACCTGAAGCTTAAGACTGATTATCTTATCTTTTTGTAACAAAAAATGATCAAGATACACCAAATGCAGTGTCATATGCACTATTAGGTGCGGAAAGGGAATGGTTAAAAAAATATTAATTAAAGTTAAATATAAGAAAACAAAACATATTTTTACAGGAAACAAAAAAATAGAAGAAACGCCGTCAATTGTAGTAGATAATGAAAAAACTAATGAAATATAATGAAATGAAATATTTGGGTGTAATGATGGATTCCAAACTTATATTTCATCGAAATACTAAGATGGTATTGAAAAAGATTGCTAAATTACGATTCTGGAAATAATCAGAAGATTTATTGATAAGAATTGATGCAAAACTATTTATAAAACAATTATTGAATCACACATTAACTACTGTAGCAGCATATTATCTTAAGCAAACGAAGAAAATTTAAACTTTAAAGAAGAAAAAAATTATACATTCCCAACGATAAAACGAAACTTTAATTTTTAAAAAAGTCTAAAATCAACACAAAAATGAATTTGACGTAAAATAAATTTAAAGTACCACATATAAGCAAATAATATTTTACAATACGATGATATTTGGGTAAAATTATATTAATTTTCAAAAAAAACACAGAATTTTGGAAACAATTTTTTTCAAAGCAAACATGAACATAATGACAATACCAGAGAAAAGATTCTCACCTTGTAGAAAAACGGGGAAGTCACGAAATTTGATTTTATGAATGGCAGTAAAAAAAAATTATGATATGGGAAAAAACATTTATAAAGAAGAAAAAAAATCAAAATTCTAACAGAAGGTAAAAAAATATATGTTAAACAACTTAAATATGAAATAAATGTACATTTTTATTATTAAGCACACAAGAATACATTATGTTTGCCCTATTTCAAGATTCAAAATAAAAATATATATTTGAACAAATTGAATATAATTTACCTATTTAAAAATGTTGCAATATAAGAATTAACTTACCCTTTTATCTGAAGAAATGGCTATGATTCGCTTAAAGCCATTCTATCATATTTATATACAAGAGTTAATCTTTAAAAAATGGTTTCAAAGTTTTAACGTGTTCATGACTAATTTTTTCTGAAAATAATTTCACAAAATATTAACTTATTTTAATTAATTAATTATTTTAACTAATAACAATAGCAGATTTAAAATTAAATTAAACAACAATCACTACTGTCACTGCCGTAATTATTAATTAAACGCAAATAGGGCATTTATTTTATTTCAAATATGCAACAATAAAATAATACAATTAATGTATTAATATAATTTACAAACATATTTATATTACGTTGTCAAAAGTCGGAATAATCAGCGCGCGTGCATGAGAAGATGTATGAATGTAGAGGAAGCGAGATATATATGCAAATATAGAGTAATGTGGCGTTCTATCCTCTCTACTTACCTTAACGGGGAATCGGCGTGATGGTTTGTTGTTGTTATTTAGAACATATTATACATGTTTTAAATAATATTCCGTGGGGTTTTTTGGAAAAACTCGTTAAGGGACAAGCATACTCGTACTGTGATAGTGTATTCGTTTTTTACTATTATAAGGTGCCAAGACATATGTATGGAGCATATTGATGTACGGTTGTGAGACATGGTGCCTTATCTTGACTAGAGGCCTTCGAGATGTAGTGCTACAGAAAAATATTAGGAATTTTCTGGAGAGACCACATCACTTATGACGAGGTTCTCAACAGAATCGAAGAAGGCACGCACCTAATCAAAATCATCTCAGAGAGGCGAGCCCGATGGATCGGCCACATTATGCGCCATGAGGGTGTCCTGCACGACATCATAGAGGGAATGGCTCAGGGGACAAATTATAGAGGGCGCTTCCGACGGGAATATTTGGAGCAAGTGTGCGAAGATTTTAACTGCGCCTTTTATGTCGAGCTAACGAGGGCTGCAGAAAATAAAGACCAATGGAGGACGAGATGCGGGACTTCGCTGCAAACCAATCCCCAGGATTGAGACTGCAAAGAAAAGAAGGTGCATAAATAATAGGCCGGATCGAGGTCCCGTGGGTAATGTTGCGGGCTCACAGATCAGAGGGCTCGGGTTCGAAAACCACTTCACCGCAACTGAATGGTCATTTTCTAATAGTAAATTACTTGTAACTCGTTGAAATGACCCACAAAATTGAAATAATTGAGCACATCGCCAACGAGTGCTATGAGAGTATTGTTTTTTCTGAATGTTCATAATGACTAACTTAGACATCGGCGGCTGTTTTATCTTCCTGTTTGCAGAATCAGTCTGCCGATGGTGATGCCAGTAGGAAAAGCAATGTCTTTACTCAAACGTATCTCTTCAGATATCGACGTATTTCGTTGTACTGAAAGAAAATTCAGAGAGGGTAGCTTCCTTTTACTCTAATTACTCTAATTACTATAATTTTATTTTACCGTTATAACATAAAAATTATGTTTTGATTATTCTTTGTTTTATTTATGCCTTGAAATAAATATAATTTGTAATGTTGGGGAAAAGTGTACAAAATTATTCCTCGAGGTAAAACGATCGAGGTAGAACGAAAAGTATATATACATCAACAATATTTTGAGTTTGTCTAAATTTTTGTAGGCAAGGACTGGATTCAACTGTTATATACTGGATTCAACTGTTATAGACTGGATTCAACTGGGGAGCTGTTGAACTGATTCAACTGTTATTGACTGGATTCAACTGGGAAGCTGTTATATATGTTAATATAAACAGCTCCCCTGGGAGTTGAATCCAGTCCTGGCCTACAAAAATTTGGACAAACTCAAAATATTGTTTATTAATCTACCTGGTCTATGAAGAATATAAATAGAAATTGAAAAAATAACATTTTCAGGCGTTGCCTAGTATGTAGGTGAAATAATTCAATGAAATAAATCTCACCCGCATAATTTAAGGTTTCAGCTCTTTAACTTTACAAATATCAACAGATGAAAGAATTGAAGGAATATTGATGTTTAAATATGAGCAGAATGGTGAATGTTACACAGTGTGTAAAGTGGCCACATAAACCAGCCATTGACAGGTCATAATCCCTGTAGATGCCTAGACTTCTATATCACCTTCTCTTAAATGTTCTTCATCTCTGTTGTAATATGTTAGTATATATACATGTTTTTTTTTGCTGGTGGTTCATCTAAACTACCTAACTAGGGATAGCTTCCCAGTTCTAAGGCAGTAAATAAATAATGAATCTTGTACTATTTTTTTTTTTTTTATCAATAACAATTTTTTTATTATGTAAGCCCCACTTACAGATTTAAAACTAAATAATAAATAAACCATGAACACTTAAATAATACCTAAATCTCGAAATTCTAAATCATCACCAGTAAAACTTGAAATCAGCTTACGTTTTTCTCCATCGGACAACAATTTCTCTGACTTCCTCCGACCAATCAGATCAAAATTGCAGTCAACACCTTCCTCAGCCTGGCAATCCCACCACATTTCCATGAATCTTGGATAAGGTTATATATCCTCGGGCCTATATAGTGTTGCTGCCTTTGAGCCAAAAAATTATTAACTCCTCTCTGTAGAATCAGATTCTTATTGGAGTGTCTAGTATTATGAGCATAGCCAACCATTGCATATTTTTCCCTGTTGAGATGCGTGACCGCTACTGACCACAATATATAGTGTTGGCGAATATCCAGCAATTATATTTTTTTGCTATCTATTGTTTAATTCTATAAACATATACATTACAACTTTTTAAACATTTGACAGTAATGGCGAAGAGACGCGTGCAGTAAGAACGAGAGTGAGTAAAAAAAATTTTTTTCACCTGTCTGATCTAAGGTAAGTCATTTTTAAACATCACATAAAGTTGAAATAAGACACATTCTTTATACTGCACAAAAAATATATTATAAAATTATACATATCTCCTTCATTATTTATATGTCAGTTAATTAATATTTTCGTTGTTTTATTGTAACATTAACTCCTGAATAATCCTGTCAAATAATCCTCAAGGGATCATTTTGTACACGTGGTAGGGCAAAATGATACTTTGGTAGAGGTTTTTGCTAAAATTGGTATAGAAATAACATGCTGAATAATAACACAATTTATTGAATTGTGGTTGATTGAAAAATAATTACTTAACTAGTCGTATTATTAAAAAAATTGCATTTTTTATGCATTAAATGTCAATTCTCCCTTAGAGGGATCATTTTGGACACGTTTTCCTTACATAATATAACATGTGATATAAACCAATTAAAATTTATTTTGGTAATTTGTAGAAGGAAAATCATATACGAGTACTATGTCTTTTCAATTGATTCAAATTTGTGAACTCTATTCGGGATTGTCCAAGAACTATTTTCGCTCTTTAATTTCATGGTGGTTAGAAGAGTAATCAGACAGTTGCCACAATTTTGTTTAAAAAATTCACGGACAATATATACCGTATTTTTCTGTTCATAAGACGCCATTTTTTGCTCTAAAAATCCAACCTTAAATTGGGGAGCGTCTTACGGTCCGATGCTTTTTATCGTCCGCAAAATGCGGTATTTGTCATGCCATGCCGTATTAAATAGACTACATGAACTCGGCAATAGTTATTCCTACGCATCAGATATATGCATTTAATGTAGTGTATTGTTTCTACAGAACAAATCTATGAAACCGTTTCAAAGATGGTGAACGGTTGACATACCTTGATTATTATTTACAAGGCTTATACAATCTGCCAGCAGATTTGAGAATTTAAAAAAGTTTTGTTTGAACTCGTTTATTTACCATAGCTGCTCCAAATTTGACTTACTTTGTCCTATTTAGAGATTTTTTATACAAAGTTTAGCGACTGCAAAAAAAACAATTTTAAAACGCTTTAAAATGAATCACTTGTCGGTACGTAATAAGTTTATGTTCCTTTAATTGTGTTTATGTTATTATATTAAAATATTGAATTGATCAACCATATTATGAAAACCGCTCTTCTCCACTCCTTCACTCTCTTTCCTTGTCCCTTCTTCTACTACTACTACACACCATCACACCATTTCCCCGTAGGCAGAAGGAATGAACCGCCACTCACGTCTATCCTGGCATACATTCCTAGCTTCTTTCACATTCATACATATTGTCGTACATGCCCTTTGGTTCTGTCTACTCTTGACATGACCAGATTTACGATTTTGGTTTATCTGATCATGCCACGTCTTCCTTCGTCGTCCTCGTCTCACTTTGCCGTTCATTTTCGTCATATATACTCGTCTTACCATTCGTTCTACATGACCAAACTATTTCAGAGACCCTTTCTTAATCTTATCAATTATACTTGGCTCAGATTCACACTCTCGCCTGATTTCATCATTTGTCACCCGGTCATATATTGATTTCCCACACATTTGTTTAAAAGATCCCATTTCAACCGCGTTCACTCGGCTTTCATCCTTCCTCTGCCTATTCCATGTTTAACTTCCATACATAAGTGTTGGGACTAAAACTTCGTTGCCAGTTTAGCTTCGATTAACATATTTTTATTGGCAATTACTGTGCTTAGTGCGCCGTTCATTTTGTTGCCCGCATTCACTCTCCTTTCAACATCTTTTTATACTCTTCCATCTCTTGAAAACATGCTTCCCAGATACATTCCCTTAACCTTAAGTGCTCTTTTCTTCTCTTATCTTATATATTACATTATTTTTTTCTCTTTGCCGTATAACATGTTCTCTCATTATATTTGTAAAAAACTTTAACTGGATGTATGTACAGGTAAACGACTTTTTTCGCCAGGGTTCCGTTCCGAGAGACACTGGCGTAAAAAAATATAAAGGTTAGGTTCCATGTCAAAATTCTAAAAACAATTTTACATGTTTATTTAAAACATATCCTATATTTGTTCTAGATAAATTATAAATATATTTAATAAATACAGTTTAAATTTGTTTACAAAATATATAATAATCTTTTTATGTAAATAATGTTTTTTTTATAATAAAAATTAACTCACCAGTTTGTCGGTACTAAATTAAATTCTCACATTTTTTTGAAAAAAGCATCCAATTTCATTTGCTTTGATTGTTGCTTCCTTTCTTGCAGAATCATAAGATAAACTACAAACATTTGAATATTCTTTTAATTGTAATAATAATAAAAAATATATAACATTGTACCTTTTTATTTTTCTTAAAAACAAAACGAAAACTTACTCGAAAACAATTTCACATACGCAATAGGCTGCTCCCATACACGGTAATAGAATAAAACAACGAGTAAAACTGTGTCTGCTATTAGAATCGCGGCGCCCACTGTTGTCTGGTGTCGGCCGAACCGGGGAATCCCACGCCAGCACCAACCAGCGTAATTGTAAACCGGCGTAAATTGAACCGGCACAAAACAACGTTTACGTGTACTATTATTCATATTCTCATATAACCATATTTGTTTTTCCTAAATAAATAAAAATAAAATATAAAATAAAAACTTTTCGATAGACGAATTTCAACCGGACTCTATTCATTCGGATGATGGGTCACGTGTGTAAAGTGTTACTTCAATAAGTATTTATTTGATACGTGCATCTGCATACTTCTGACAAAGTGTAAATAGTGTTCTTTAAACAATACGGTACTGGCATACGTGCAATAGTAAGAGTAAAGAGCTTATCAGTGTACAAAGCCTGATAGATAATAAGCTAACCAAACATTTTCAGTTGTAATTAAATTAAATAAAATTCTTAATAATTAAAATACATTTATAGTTTTCTTCTACTTAAATTTATATAGTTTTTCAGTGACCGGGTTTCGTCGTGACTAACATCGTCAGACTGGGCTCTATACTATGTACGTATTTTAATTATTATACCCAACTAGAAACCACAGACAAAACTTACTCTTTCATACCGATATCCATAGAACTAACTATGGTTTTCATTCCTCTATGCCCAAAACTTTTAGGTCTGCCAACAAACATACCAGTCTTGATTTCTTTGATAACAAATTGTCTTCTTTCAATCGATCACTGAATCAAATTCAATTATAAACACCTCTCTCCCGCTTCCACTCCCACAAAGTCTACAATAAACCATTGAGTCTTTCTATTTTTTTATAATAAATTTCCATGTATAAATGTATCCATTAAAATGCCCATTGAGCGTATATATAAATAAATAAGTAAATTATAATTAAAATTCAGTTCCATCGAGAAACGTCAGTAGAAAAACTCAAGTTATTAAATAAAATTCAACAATATTTTTAATTTGTCCAATTTTTTGTAGGAAAGGACTGGATTACATCCTCCAGGGAGCTGTTTATATATATTTTTTTTTAATTTCAAATATAGGAGTTGCTTTATTTTTTACTTTGCTTACAATGTACAAGGTTTAAATTCAAAAAAGTGGCTTTTTCTGCAATCAAATTTCTTTAAATTTCACTAAACGGTTGGGATCAGAGGGATATACTTATGTGGGCCAATCAGAAACTTCTCAGCAATTGCTCGTGTGGAGAAGAAACTACTTAAAACTCTTCAGAAGAAGCCTGCCTGTTGGCAGTAGTCAACAGGCCTTCCGTTCTACTAAAGAAGTGTTTGGCATTTTGTTCCCTTCTTTGGATTATTTTACCAATTGCCTGCACTATATTGATCATGTATGATACTACCTCTCGTATGAGTTCTTTATTACCTATCACCGATGGGGTGTTGCATAGATCTTCACCCAGGCTTCTGCATTGCGCCCCTAGCTGTTGTCTTTGAAAGCTGAAAAGGGGACAATTTATCAACAGGTGAGGGACATCTTGAAAAGTTTCACCGTCGCATGGGCAGCTGTCAATCTCGGAGAGTTTGAAGCGATGCAGGTAGCTCATGAACCCACCATGACCCGTAAGCATCTGAGTGAGCTCGTAGCCAGCATTCTGCATTCTCCTGAAATCATAGGCATGGAAAATGGTAGGTAAAAACATTTTAGTTATACTTCGGGTAGTCTTACTCAAATAACGATCGTTCCAGATTTTAAGGGTCGTGCTTTTTACTATCCGTTTTGGGCTGAAAATCAGGGGCGGTCTTCTTAAACGTAGCTATATTAACATATTACAACAGAGGTGAAGAACATTTTACAGAAGGGAATATAGAAATCTAGGCATCCAAAGGGCTTATGACTTGTCATTGGCTGGTTTAAGCATTTATCTACAAAAATTTAGACAAACTCAAAACACTGTTGATAAATCCACCTGGTCCAAGAAGAAGTATATAAATTGAAAAATATTTTCAGGCGTATGTAGGTGAAATAATTAAATCATATGAATCTCACCCGCAACGATAAAAATTACAGCTCTTCACAAACGTCGACAGATGGAAGAATCGAAAGAATACTGATGTTCTAATATAAACAGAATTGTGAATATAACACTGCGTGTAAAGTGGCCACTTAAACTAGCCAATGACAGGTCATAAGCCCTTTGGATGTGAATATATTCCTTTCTCTAAAAAGTTCTTCATTTGTTGTTATGTGTCAAATAAAATTCATTTGAAAAAATGGTTGTCTGCTTTGAAATCCTTATTTTAGGGTTTTAAAATATTGTAATTTTAACTAAACATCAAAATATCCGATACTTATCAAAAAGGAGAATGTATTTTGTATGAAGTAGGCAGTTAATATACATTAAGATTGGCCAATATTTTTTTTTCCGAATTTTGAAATGAAAGGTGTCTAAAAAGTTGCCTTTTAGATTACTCAAAATGCTTTAAAATATTTTAAAAATATTCGATATTGCTTTTGGCCCTCAACCAGAGCTTGAAGTTTTCGAAAAAGTCATTTTTTGCGCTAAACCGGCTGTCATTTCGTATTTAAGTAAGAAAAACAGTTCAATTAAATTTTATAATTTGAATTAAACCTTATTAAATAAGCATCTACGCGGTACGTTGTACTTTATTTTGAAATAAATGGGTAGCATTGCTTTAATGATCTATTTTTTTCGTCAATATAAGCCAGGCGCTCAACGGAATCAGTTCCGCGGAGTGTAAAACTTTTGCATTTCGGTAGTTTTAAAACGTGTTCGAATTTGTAATGTAATTAAGTTATATTTTTACTAACAAAAAATAATTTTATCAATATAGGTAATTAACAAAACGTTCATACAGTGATAAACTTCAAACCTCGGTTGAGGGCCAAGAGTAGTATGGAATATTTTGTTAAATAATTTTAACTTTCAATGCGATCCAAAACGCAACTTTTTAGACTCCTTTCACTTTAATGTCTACGCGACTTTAAGGTGCCCCGAGAATCTCAATAAAGTCGGACATGCAGATACGCAGGAATATCTCGTGAAAATGAAGACACCTACTAAATTAAAAAAATATCATTATAAGTATATATCTAGAATATAAATGTTTGTGAAAGCAAATAATTCTATCAAATCCCAAAAGGAACACAACCAGAAGTCAAACTAGAGGATGGGTCATAAGGTTTACCCCTAACTCTAAATTTGGGCAATTTCTATCGGATGATTTGCGAATTCAGAATATAATCATAACTTCAATAAAGACACTGGATTAAAAGTACTTCATGTTAAAAATAAAATATTAAAATTAGACAACTTAGAAATCTTAGAAATTAAAAAAGCTATTCATAATAAGAAAACAATAATTAATAACCAAATAAACAATATTTCTTTTAGTCCTCTCCTGTCTAATTTCGAAAAAAGTGATATCAAATTACCACCCGTGTAAGGAAAAAACGACTTGATTTATTGGGTCCACGTGTAGAATTTAGTGAACATGATAATAGTAAAAAGGAATTAATTCATTTGTTACGTAAACATTTACGAAGAAGCTTGTTTGCTTTAAAACCGGTCGTTGGAAAAAAAATTAATAAAAAATTAGTGGTTAAAAACAAAGTTGTTTTATTTATTTTTTTAGTTTATCCAAACTTTTGTAGACAAAAACTGGATTCAATCCCCTAGGGAGCTGTTAATATTAACATATTAGAACAGAGATGACGAACATTTTATAGAAGGGAATATAGAAGTCTAGGATTATACAGAGTTTATGACCTGTCGTTGGCTGGTTTAGGTTGCCACTTTACACACTGTGTAACATTCACCATTCTGCCTATGTTTGAACATCTATATTTCTTAATTTCTTCCATCTGTTGATGTTTGTGAAGTTAAAGATATAAAGCCCTGTAGATGTCTAGACTTCTATATTCCCTTCTCTAAAATGTTCTCCATCTCTGCTGCAACATGATAATTTTATTTCGCGTTAGTAAATATTGGTATTTAACTACTCACCGACTTTTTATGTCTCAGTATTTGCATGTTGGTATGGTGAGTGTCCTGACGAAGAGTAGGGTACGTTTTGAAACCGGTAGACATTAAAAGTCGGTAAGCGATTGTATACATAACCTTGCTCACATTAAATAATAAGTGATAGCTCTTACGCTTTTTGAGAAATCTTAGAAAATCCCGGAAATTAAGAAAATCACGTCAATTTGTAATTGGATTCTTTAAAGTATCAAAAGCAAAAACAACTAAAAATAACATAGAGTTTTGAAAAAAAAATATCTAAGCCTAAAATTTTTTATAGAAAATTACGCAAATACCAGTTTATTCGGAAAAATCTACGGTTAAGTGAATGTTATCATTGTCGATAATTATTTTACTAAAAATACAATATTATAAATGTTTTAATCTATCTTTCATAGATTCCGAGAAATACGACCCCAAACATTACCCTCTGGTGCGTTTGGAAGAAAAAAATATCTTTTTTTACAGTTTTAAAGTAATAAAGGTCCAGTAAAAATAATATTTTTTGCTAATTATTTTATTTTTGCTATATCATTGACCACGCCCCAAATACGTCAATTCGTTACTGACTATTCTAATTTTTTAAAAACATTGTCACAAATCTTGACGTCACAACTGTCAAGGCCAAACATACGACGTATTTTTTTGAAGTTCTTTTTTAAATTTATGTATGAAAATATTTCTTCACAATATCAATAATAAACAATACATAAAGAATAACAACAAATAACAAGACCAATTGAACGTAGTTATGCAGAAAGCAGCCAGTCTACAATTTGAAAAAAAGTTATCGAGTGCAGTAAGGTCAGTTCTGTTAAAAACAGCCAGACCGCTTTCATACAAAAAACTGTATAAATTACCACCTTAAAATGGTGTCACAAAAACGGAATTTCTTAATTTGCGAAAAACACCCACAGCACTAGAAAAACCTCACGGTAATTTGAAAATCATTAAAACTAGACGATTACGTAATATAATTCTTGTTTGTAATTTAAAAAAAAACTAATGTATTCATTGTTTATCATTTGTCAAAGCCAAAAACATTCCAACTAGTGAGTAGTTTTGAAAAATTCACTCTTTTCACTAGGGTTTTATTATCTTGGTTTCACGTTTCTATCGATGGCTGCTTTTTGCATAACTATGTTCAATTATGGATTTCATATAAGAACAAAAATAAAATATGTTTAAAAAAAACAAAACGTACAGTTCGCTAGGGGTGAAAGGAAGTGGGATGGGAAAATAGGGAAGGAAGAGAAGAAGAAGAAATAGTAAGTAAATATAAAATAATGAAAAAAGAAATAAAAATGTACACTTACAACATACATACATATACAAACAAACACATATACATATATATACATACATACGTACACATACACACATACATATGCATACATACAAACACATACATATACACACATACATATACACACATGAACATGCATATAAATATTTACACATACATACACATACATAAAAACATATACACACATGAACATGCATATATATATACACATACATATACACATGAACATATACGCATACGATTTTGAAAATACAATCATTTATCCTAGATCCATTTCATAAAAGTTGTCCTAGGTTGAAATAAGCTGCCACAAGAGCTGATCTCAATAAATAGTCTCAATAGGTTCAAAAATGGACTAGATTTGTTTCGAAAAAGTTAAAGCACGCCAACAACTAATTTTCGTTATAATAGATTTGAGCTGCTTGCTTAAAATTAATAATATTTAAAAAAGTAACAAAAAGAAAACTTCTAACAATGCGACGAAAAGAAAACAGAAGAGCAGAGTTCGGCAAACAAATTTGAACCTCAGAGGCAGACGGATACAAATCAAAACGTCAAATGTTCAACAATAGCCAAAATAATATATTTTCTCTGTGTGATTTCTAATCATTCAGAACATTAATTTGTACGTTCAGTATTTTAATACATTGGTTCTTTCATTATTAGACTAACATTTCTTCAAAAATTTTAATTACTTAACAACATCATTGAATAAAAATTTAATTAAAAAAAAAAACAGAAAATAATATGAAGATCCCATTGGGTTAATAGGTAAGTAATTTTTTTAAAGTTTTATTTATATTTAACTCATGATTTACGATAACTGAAGAAAAATTGTGTTACGTAAGTATTTTTAAAATTATTGATACATGTTATAAAACACATGAATGACGTATTTCATGACAATAAAATTTATGAGGGCATTTTAAAAATGACATCGATTATTTTACAAATTCAATTAATTAAATGGCTCAGAAAATTACTATTTGTTATATTTTATTGATTTAATTAAATAAAATAATTTAAATACTTCCATTTGCATCCAATGGTGCATAAGGGCACTTGATCACACGTAGCGTATCTTGATGTTTTTCATAAATTACTTAAGAGATTAGGAAACAGTTTACTGCATACGGAATATTTCAATTAGAACTAAGTTTATTCTGGAGTAATACAAGGATCAAGCCTAAGTCCACTACTATTTACCATCTTTATAAATGATATCGCGAAGGTCATCATCTTCTCCCAATTTCTTTCATTTGCCGATGACTTAGTTTATTCTGAAGTAATACAAGGGTCAAACCTCGGTCCACTCCTCTTTAACACCTTCATAAATGATATCGCGAAGGTCATTAACATATTTGAATTTTTCAAGTGTTAATATGGAAATATTTGAAAATTGCTATTTTCCTTTTTTTATTTATTATTTATTATGCAATTTATTGCATTCAGCCGGCGCGACGGTTGGCAAGCCCAGTCAGAAAACCCAGGCAGAAAAGCAGTCGCCATAGTAATATCATTTTATTTTCTCTATTTATTTATTTTTTTTATTTGGGAAAAAAACAACAGTTTATACATATATTGTCTACAGAAAATAAAAATAAATACAAACAATTTTTTTTCCAAGTTATTGATTAAATATATTATCGGTGACAAAATAAAAGCAATTTAATAATAAAGAAATGTTAGGCACTTAGAAATTGCAAATAAAATAGAAACAAGATAAATTAAAATTTATATTAAAAATTAATTTAAAAATAGTTAAAAAGGTACAAAATATAACAATGAACATACGAGTACATACATAATTACTGACATCGTATAATTAAGCGGGTGTACTGTCTATAAGGAATCTTCTATGTTTCATATAGGAGAGATGAAAAATGTCAGCGTGACCGGGTTTTTGTATGAGATACTCCTTGTTATTTTGCAAATGCAATATATTTTATTATTTTTTTATAGTAAACGCCGATTTTTTGCCAGTGAACTTCAATAATTTACGAGGAAAACAAAAAACAAACCGACGCGAACGTGGACTTAGAGATTACACACGCGTTGACCTATGACTGCAATAACTTAAGCATGTTCATTAATATGTTCATTGTGATCGCTAAAATGCTTAGCACGTATTAAGCACGTCGATAGTTATTTGAGATTGAGCGACAGGTCAGCTGACTCAGCGCGTTCGCGGTGATTTGGTGAACCATACATTTATTTGAGCCGAACGGTGTGATCCGTATCGTAGGCTCACTACCATAACCGTTACGCGGCTGAGCCCGCGACATTCACGTGAAATAATATATTAGCTTATCTTTGAGCCGGGACAAAACTCCACCTCAAGTTCTTGAGCAGCAAGCTGACCTGCAGCTCAAAAAACAACGTTTGACAATGTTTTGAGTATGTCCAAATGCTTGCAGACTAGCGGAATTTTTTCCCTAAGGAGTTGTTCATATTTAAATTTGTTGCAAAAGAGAGGGAAAACAGTTTTGAGAAGGGAATATGGGAGTTCACTTCCACATTAATTTATATTTATACTTTTACATTGTTTGTATTCTTTTTTTTATACAGAAAAATGTTCCCTCAATGGGGTGTCGCGTGCCGAGGGAAACATTTTACAAAATGTAAAACATGAATTAGATTATTTATTTATTTATTTATTTATTTATTCACACTCTTTATCAAAATACAATTCCATATTCACTTTGCCCAGCTAACAAGGGTACATACCCCGTTCCAAGCTAGGCAATTACATTTTTATATATTATAATATTTAACAAATTAATATAGAGCACAGACAAACAAAATATACACTTATTCGGATACACATTTTGATTCATATACATACAGACATACACACATATACACACATGTATATATAAATATACACATATATACACATGTACATACACACACACGTACATACACCCATGCGCATACACATACATACATTCATAAAAACATAGACAATTTATTTATGCGAAACTTCATGGTTGTCATCTATAAATATATTTTTTTTTAAATTATTCCTTATTTTTTATTTTTGACATCCAGTAAGGTTCTCCAATCCGTGGCATGCATCAACTTTTCTGACTCCCTACGACCAATGTCATGAAAGAGCGAGGTCAACACCTTCCGTAACTTGACAACACTCCCGTCTTTCCACGATTCTGGCAAAAGGTTATGGACCTTTTTGCCTACGTTATAGTGTTGTCTCGATGCCAGAACAGTGTTGACCCCTTCACTTAGTATCAGATCCCTATTAGAGTATCTTGTATTATGGTTGTGGTTGACGCTTGGGTAAATGTCTCTCTTTATGTGTGTAACCATTACCGTTCTCAATATATACTGTTGAATAATATTCAGTACTCTGAATTCTTTGAAGAGCAAGTCACTTGGATATCGAAATGTTTTTTTTAAGATGACTCGGATTAAAGATTTCTGTGCAATTGCTACAGGTTCAAGGGCGGTTTTTGTGCAAGCTCCCCAACCAATTAGACCGTAAGTCAACACAGAATTTGCCAGTGCATGGTATAGGTGTTTCAAGTCCGGGACTTTAAGTATATTTCTAAGTGGGATGAAAAAATGTATTAAGCGCTTAATTTTTGCAGTTATAGTTTCAATTTGTTCATTCCATCTCAAATACTGGTCTATAATTATTCCAAGATATTTTATACTTTGAACACTACTCAGTTTTTTGCAGTTGCAATTTACCATCACTGAACAATTATGTAGTTGAAGTTCGTGAATTTCATTCGGTTGCCCGGCGGAAGTTGCACTAAAACGTATGAACTTTGTTTTATCCGAATTTAAAGTCAACAGGTTTTCGTCTAGCCATTTTTTAATATAACTTAAGTCATTACTTGCTTTTTTATGAGTTTCTGACCAAGTTGATGCGCTATAAATTATAGCTGTATCATCTGCAAATGAAATGATTTGTCCAAGTGATGGCTTGTTACAAAGTTCGTTAATATATATAAAGAACAGCAGTGGTCCCAAAGTGCTCCCTTGTGGAACACCAAATGAGAGCTGAGCAGGTTCGCTCAAGTCACTACCCACTTCCACCTTCTGAAATCTTCCACTTACATAGCTGTTTAACCATTTATATAACTGCCCTTGGATTCCTATATTATGTAACCTTTTAAATAGAATTTTATGTGAAATAGTGTCAAAAGCTTTAGCCAGGTCCAGAAAAATAGCCAAGCATTTTTCCCTATTGTCTAGATGTTTAGCTATTGTTTCAGTCAACTTAGCTATTGCGTTTTCAGTACCCATGCCTGTCCGAAATCCATATTGGTTTTCTGAGAGTAAATTATTTTTTTCTAAATAGTTATTAAGTTTTAGTTTGACAATTTTTTCAATAATTTTAGAAACAGTATTGAGCAAGGAGATTGGTCTGTAGTTTTTAATACGTTTACTGTCACCATTTTTATAAATTGGTATTACAGTCGATTCTTTCAAATGTTTCGGAAAAATTCCTATATTAAAACTAAGATTAAATATAAATGCTAATGGTTTTGCTATATTTGTTTTAATTGATTTTATAACAATTGAATTTATTTTATCTGGACCCGTAGCTGTGCTAAGTTTCAAGGAGTCTATAGTTTTTATTATTTCAATAGGTGTTGTTGTAATTTCTTTAATTTTATGTGCTGAAGCAAGAGATGGTATATTATAAGCCAGGGTGTCTTCGTTAGATTTTAATTCACTAAGAATTTTTTGGGCTAAAGTGTTTCCAACAGAAGTAAAATAGTTATTCGCATGGTTTGCTATCGATTTAGTGTCTGATATTGAAGTTGTGTTATTTATGTCAATACTGTCTATTTGGGTAGTTTTCGATTTTGAAGTTCTTGTAATTTCCCTCACTATTTTCCACATCCGTGCAGGGTCGCAGTTACTATTTTCGTAAATCAGTTTTTTGTAGTAGTTTTGTTTCGCTAATCTTATATTCTTTTTACACAAATTTCTATATTTCTTATACTCGTATTGAATAATTATATCGCTAGGATTTTTACTGGCTTTTACATGTAATTTATTCCGTTTGTGAATATTTTGTACTAAAGTATTGGTTATCCATGGAGTGAATTTTAGTTTTTTGTGAGAGACATTTTTTGTGGTCGTGTGTTTGTTTATGTATTGAGTCAATGTTGTAATGAATGCGTCCATTGCCATATCCACGTCATTCTCCATAAAAACTTTTTCCCACATTTCGTTTTCTAGATCATTTGTCAAATCAGAGTATATTATTTTTGTAACGCGAGATTTTTTTTCCTTTGTAATGTGAGATTCAGATTTGGTACATATGGCAATGGTGTGATGGTCTGTTATATTAGAATGAAAAGTAAAGGCATCGAAACCATATATTCCTTTTGTTATAATATGATCGATACATGTATTACTTTGCTCTCTAGTAATCGCATCTGAAATCAAATGTAGACCCTGTTCGCCGAGAAAACAGGTATATTCATTTGCTTGATGGTGTTTATTGTTAATCGTGTTTATGTTGATATCTCCAATAACGATCTGTTTCCTGTGATCTCTCATGTCATTGAGTATAGACTGAAGGGAGTCGAGAAATGGGTGAATATTAAGAAACGATGGCGACCGATAAATAGCCAGGATTGTCAAATCATTACACGTTAGTTTTAGGCAATTAGCTTGAGAAAGTAACATTTCATCCACATTGACAATAAGTCCTTCCTTAACATATACAATTATACCACTACTTCTATTTATACATTTGATAGAATGATGCTCAATATAGTTATTAATCGTTTTAGATTTATAGCACTCATTTATCCAACACTCGGTGAGGATAATTATATCGAATTTATCATTAAAATTATCCAAGAAAGTTAAAAAGTTATCTAAGTTTACCGTACTCCTTATATTTTGGTGAATTATTTTTAAATTGTACCCATACCAGTCATATATCTTTATTTCTTCAAGGTTATCTATTGTTATATTATTATACATTTTGTCTAAAAAATTATTATTACTGTCCTCCATAATTAAATATTAAAAAGATATGCGTCAGGTTTTGAAATATTTTTATGTTGGAGAAAATAAATTTATAGTAATTAAAATGTACACAAATATTAATGGTCATTTGACTTGTGTAAATGTGATATGGTCGATAATAATAGATATGAGTAGTTATTATCGTTTCCTTGTAAATTTGAATACATTGGCATACAATTTTATTTCCAGAAAGTAAGAAAATACGACAGGATATTAAATTAACGGTTGTAAGATGCAATAATTTAACAATAAAATAGTATGGATATTTAACAATAGATGGTGTTTTAATTGTTTCTGTGATTTTGTAAAAGATAACATTTAGGCATAAATACAGAATGAAAGGATAAAAGTAGATTAATTCAAGATAGTTATAAAGAGTACAATGGAATTGAAAAACATTTATAGAAGAGGTTGGTACATTTATTCTAGTCACAAGCCAGAAATATATTTTACGGTTATCAGAGTATACACTAGTAATCGACATATTAATAATATATGTATAAATGATGTTTACAATATTGATCATCATATTGATGGCGTCTGTTTTACCGACAAGCGTTTTGATAATATCAATAATTCTACAGAATGTTTTTGGGTATACATACTGTAAAAAAGAAACTGTTTCCAAAAGATTTTTAAAATAAAAACATAAAAACAAATTTAAAAATAAAGTTTCTAACACATTACTTGTTTTTGAAATACTACAAAATAATTGATAAGTGCGTTCCTCATAGTAATAAGAAATGAAATTTATATTATTTATCATCTTAGTGGCGACTGTTTTACCGACTAGTTTTTCAATAAACGCGCTCGGTATTGTCATAATAACGTGTGACATTTGGTTAACATAGTAAAGTTGAGTCTGGAACAATTTTGTATGCTTCAATGGCATATAAATTATATATAAATGAATAAGTAACATTGAAAAATTTAGCATCGATTGTTGAATGATTTTTATTTCTTTAGTATAAAGTACTATCGTTAATGCCAAAAAAAAACCTTTTTTTCAGTAAAAATAATAACTGGTTTGTATTAAAAGTGAGTGTAAAAAAGATAATTCTATAATAATAGAAACTTAATTTAGTTTTCAAGTTCTTTCTAATAATAATAAATATTTGATAAATCATAAATCTTGTGAGTGTGAATTTAAAAACAATATTCATATCTAACCTGGAACTACTTAGGGAGTTTATCTTCAGATAAAATTGGAATGATCGGAGCACCGACATCTTTTCGCATGAATATCTTTCCATTCCTGGTCCAAACAAATTTATACTCTCGGTCCTTTCCAGCTTTCCTCGCCAAGTAGTATAAATGTTTAGCCCGAAATGTTAGTTGTTCCGCTATGTAGATCTGCCTGTTCGTTCCTAAGAAACCGACCTGTTTGGAGCTAAGTTTATCCTCCGGCTTCTTATTTGAATTGTGGTTTCTAACGTCTTTCAGTAACACTTCTTTCTTCATTCTTGTGTTTAGTTTGTAGATAATGGGACGCGGAGTGTTGTCTTCTGACGGTTTAGTGTTGGCTCTATATGCAGTTTCAACATCCAAGGCAGTTATCGATGTCTTGATAGTTTTACATATTCTCGTGAAGCTGTCCATGATATTTTCACTTTTGTCTTCGATTACCCCTGTTACTTCGATGTTGCAGGATTTCTTTTCATGTTCCTGTATCTCAGCAATTCTTTCCAGTTTAGTCACTCTATTTTCCAGTTCCAGATTTTTTTGTTTCAATTCATAAATGGTTTTTTTTGCAATATCGAGATTTTCTAGGACTTTGTTCCATCTATCCCCATCTTGTGCCAAGTTCTGTTTTAATTCGTCGTAGGAGTCAGCAATTCTTTTAACTTCACTTTGTAAAGCAGAAATTGCATTTCCTACATCTATGCCTATAGAGAAAGGTGGTTGAGGAGAATTAGGTTGCACCACCAAATCCTTGATTCTTATGTCTTTTATAGGAGCCATTAGTGTTGTGGATAATTTTTTTGATAAAAAACACTTAAATTTTGAAGAGTAAAATTTAAACACTCGTACCTGTCACAATAGTATTGTTGTCCAATTTATTAGCTATTTAACAAAGTTAAAATAATAATAACAATTAAAAAAACGTAATTAATCCAATTAACATAATTGTCATAAACATAATAAACAATAAAAAACTAAAATAATCATAAAAAACAACCAATTTATATGGACATGACAGGTCATAAGCCCTGTAAATGCCTGGACTTCCATTTTCCCTTCTCAAAAATGTTTTCCCTCTCTGTTGCAACAAATTTTAATATTAACAACTCCCTAGGGAGAAAATCCAGCCAGTCTGCAAGCATTTGGACATACTCAAAACATTGTTGAATTAACTACCTGGTAAAAGAAGAAGTATACAAAATTTTAAAATTGTTTGCAGGCGTTACCCAGTAGGTGAATTGGTTGAGCCGGATGAATCTCACCCGCATGCCAAAGGTTTCAGCTCTTTTACTTCACAAAAGTCAACAAATGGTAGAGTTGAGAAAATGTGGATGTTCAAACATAGGCAGAATGGTGAATGTTACACAGTATGTAAAGTGGCCACTTAAACCAGCCAATGACATGTTATAAGCCCTGTAAATGCCTAGACTCCCATATTCCTTTCTCAAAAATGTTTTCTCTCTCTGTTGCAACAAATTTAAATATTGTTTAAGTTACCCATGCTTAATTCTATGGTTTAAAAAAAAACCTTATATTTCATGATTTTCTCACAAAATTTTCGACTTTTTTAAAAGTCTTAATCACGTTTAAACCCTTTTTTAGTATATTTTTAAAAACATGTAGGTTAACATATTAACTTAATATATGTTGAAAAAGAGAGAGAATCTTGTAACCAAAAACTTCCTCAGAGACGTGAAAAATGTCAACTCCAAAAGTATTGTTCAACATAGAGATAGTCCTTCCGATTGGCATACACGTTGGTCCTATATATTGGAAAGTAGAACAGTCAATGATGCGGAACATAAAAGCTAATGCTCCACATAATTGTAGAGTTGCCAATCATACCGCCCAACAATCGAAAGAAATGCATAGTTAAATACTCACAACGTTTTAATGACGTCATCCACCGCTGCATAACGTCCGTTAGATAACGGTAAAGTAAATCAGGGTAAGTGTAAATACAGAGTTAGTGTAATGTACCTAAGTTTCGATAGTTTTTTTTTAAAGTGAAATCTAGTTATAAAGAACACAAGGTCATTTAATAAGTTAGTCAATAGGTGGATTTTTTGTGGCATTTTTGCTAGCAAAACCCTAGAAAATAAATTTTAATATTTTATTTCAAATTCAGCCTTATTTCAAAACAAAAAAAAAATGTTCAAGATTGTTCATTTAGAATATAAATTAATTCTCATGATTATTGGAGTCAGTAATAATAAATATTTTTTTCTATAAGTTACACTAAAGCTAGCGGTGCCCGTATCTTAACGGCCGAAGTGAACGGTGATGCAGGGGACAGCCGTCGTAACAGTGACTAGAGAGTGGTTTCCTAGGAAAACGGTTTCGATAACATTTATTTACACCGTTTTCCTAGGAAACTACTCTCTAGTCATTGTTACGACGGCTGTCCCCCGCATCACAGTTCACTACGGCCGTTAAAATACGGGCACCGCTGTCCTAGGAAACCCTAACTTTACTGTAAAACAAGTTTGTTTGTCCATACGCTCGTTTTTTGTTGTTTTACCGATTTCTCAATATTTTAACAAAATCGTTATAAAATATATATTGATATTGATGTTATCTGGTGCAGTAAGGTCAATTCTATGTCATGATAAAAATAGCCAGACCGCTTTCATACAAAATATGTACCACCTTCTAAAAATTGTGTTGATCATAAAAATATCATTTCTCAATTTGCGGAAAACACCCCAGCACTAGAAAAATCTTATGTTGCTTTAAAAATCATTAAAACTGGTCAAATACATAATTTGATTCTTGTTTGTGATATAAAAGAAAAGTGATATAGAAAAGTAGTATTCATTGTTTATAATTTGTTGAAGTCAAAAACATTCTAACTGTTGTGTAGATTTGATAATTCACTCTTTTCACAAAAGCGCCTTTATGTCAGTTTCCCTTTTCTATGGCAGGCTGCTTTCTGCATAACTTCGTTCAATTGGAGTCGATAGATTATTATTTTTGTCAAAAATTTTCAAAATTATTTTTAATAATATTTTTAATTCATCTCTTAAATTCATATGCCACACTTACCCTGATTCACCTAACCTCTCTTTTGATAAACCGCAGCATTAGAGCCTTGGCCGTTGGCAAATTTGTTGGGTTTGAATCGGGTTGTGATCCCGTGGGGGTTGTGGTTCAAGCCCCACTCTGTCCCAACTTGATTCCCATTTTCTAATCGTGAGTTACTTAAAGCTCGTTAAAAATGGTCCCACAAACTGAGAATTTACTATTTAAAAAATATTTTTCCAAGGCATCATGAATAAATACTCTTTTGTTTCATATGACATGTACTGTTTCAATAAATTAATAATTTTAAATTTCAATGATTTTAAAATCATAGTTATATCAATTGGGATAAAATCGGTACCTGTCACAAGCATTTAAAAACTGTTCACAAACATTCAAAATATTGATGATCATGTAATACTAAAAAATAAATAAACCACACATGCATATAATATAAAGGTACATTGTAAAAAGTAATAAATAAGTACAAATGTTAAAAACAGGAAAAACATAAACTACATATTAATAAATAACAATATTGAAAAAAACCTAAAATAAAAAATAATGATAATTACTTTTAAAAATTATGATTTAATCATCAGAATAAGGAAAATAATTATTGAAAAATAGGTTGAACCTATGTACCTACACGCGATAATATAATATTATTGTCTCTTCTGAGTAAAAGGTAAGAACATGTTATTTCATCATTCAAATACTTTTTTCTGGTTAAGGTGGATCTATCCAGCATCTGAATCGGTTGAATAAAATAGAATTTAACGTATTTAAATTATTCAGTAGTTACTATTTATATTTACCAGCTTATAACAGGTCGGGAGCCCTTTAAATGTTTTTTTGTAAAATGTCGCGGTATAAATATTTTTACATTACGGTTAATTTAAATGTTCATTTTACTTTATTTTACATAAATAATTAATAATTACTTTTATTTTACTTTATTTCGTTTTATTTTATCTTTTCTTTTTTTAAATTTAATTTAATCATTTTTTTTTTATTTTAATTTAAATACTTTATTTCATTTTATTTTACTTTTTTTATATTTTTTGTTTTTTTTTATAAATTTTAAATTTTTATCATCATTATTATCCTTTGTTTTGCATATTTTTTTAAATCATTTTTGTCACTTTTTTTGGCCCTGGATTTGAAGACGTTTGAGTTACGGGCTGCCTTCATTTTTGAGTATCGGCGGTGCCGTGACTTCAGACATTTGGACTTTTTCAAAATATTTTTTTTCGTTAAACCAACTGGCCTAAGAAATATTATCAATACGATCATCGCTACCGTGCCCCCTTCTCTTCCGCATCCAGTTCTATATTTGTAAACTAAATTCAGTGATTTTAAATCTGTTAAATTAAGGTTAGGTGATTTCAACGTTCCAGGTGCAAGTCTCTGGATCTCTCCTACATTATTAAACGTTTCAGCTGTTCATTTCACAAAAGCCAATAGATGTATAAGTTGTGGAAATATGTACAAAGGCAGAATAGTGAATATTACACATTGTGTAAAATGGGCACTTAAACCAGCCAGGTCGTAAATCCTGTAAATGTCTAGACTTTCATACTCATTCTCAAAAAAAATCTTCCTCTCTGTTGCAAAAAAACAATATTAATAATTGTTGAATAATTGTATTATTTTATGTAAATAATATGATAATAAATAAACAAAAATATATACTGATGTAATAACTTATATTTATTTTTAAAAAATATATATTTGGACCCCTGTATTTAGTAGCCTTACGTGTCATGTACAAGGCTAAGGTACTCGGAAAAAAAAAGTTTTTGTTTGTCTTGGAAATGGGATGTTCGATCACTGATTTTGGTTTATTACCTTTATGAGTCCAATCACCATTGTTGCAAAGTTCAAGAACAATGGCGCGTGATAACTACTTTTTACTACAGTGTGAATATCGTTTATATGGATATGGATAGTATAAATAACTTATATTTACAAATAAGTTATTAATTTAAAAAATACTTGGTACACTTCCACAAAAAAACAAAAAATTTACATGTAGAACATAAAGGTCAAAAGTTAGATAGATTAGAAATTTTGGAAATAAATAGGATAAAAAATAATAGCGATAGAATTTTAATAAATCAGCAGATAGAATTTTAAAACTCACCCTTATTAGCCCCCTTAGTTAGACCTTGTACATTGTAATAAAACAATAAATATTTTTCATAACATGTCCTCTTAAAGTACACCGCCAACACGTGTTTCGATCATTTGTCTCAATCTGTTCCATTGCAATATTGCGTATTGTATTTTTTTTCAACTTATTTTTAAATGTACCTACAATGAAGATAACATTTAGTTTTATATAAATTATCTATACACTGTATAATATTCACCAGTCTGAAGATGGCCATTAGAGGGTGAAAGCGCTAATTGGTCAAAATAAATAAGTGGAAGTGTACCAAGATTTTTTTTTAAAATTACTAACTTATATGTAAATATAAGTTATAACATCATTAAAATGGAATTCCATCAAGAATTGTCAATAAATAATTTAAATGAAATAAAAATATACATCATTTGGTGCTCAGAGTAATAATTCGTTCTAAATTTTTGTTTGTTTTTTAGTTTAACGACAAACGTGTAATGGGCGGTTTCAGTTAGCGCTCGCAATTCTCAACCTTAGTAACTACGGCCCGTTGTATTGCTGTAACCTGTGGCTAACTTCGTAGTAATTCATCCTATTATGCTTTATCTCCGTATGGGCGACCCTATTAGGTTATTATTTTAGGGTTTGGTGGAACGTCGTAGTGCGCTATGAGTAATTAATTGCATCATCTGAATGGCATGTGATGTTAATAACCTTATCTCCCTCAGTAGATTCACCACTTTTTTTTATTCTGAAAAGCGTTTTTTTATATATTTATTCTGCTTGAGTAAGAAAATATGCTTAAAACTCTTTTCTGTTCTCTAGTTTGCCCGCACCTAGAGTATTCCTCTGTTATCTGGTCTCCATATTATGATGTTCACATCAAGAATATTGAATCAGTTCAATATCGATTTTTGAGAAAGATAGGCTGGAGGTTGGGCTTATCCAGACACCTATATACGTATAATAAGTTCGAAAGTACCTTGAATATATCTTCTTTTCAAGACCGTCGAAATAAATCCGATCTAATAGTCCTATTTAAAATTCCCAACTCACTCTTTGATGCGCCTGAACTACTGAACTCAATAAAATTAAATATCCCAACTAGAAACCTCAGACAAAACATACTCTTTCATACCGATAACCATAGAACTAACTATGGTTTTCATTCCCCTATGCCCAGAATTCTTAGGTCTGCCAACAAACATACCAGTCTTGATTTCTTTGATAACAAATTGTCTTCTTTCAAACGATAACTGAATCAAATTAAATTATAAACACCTCTCTCCCGCTCCCACTCTCACAAAGTCGACTATAAACCATTGAGTCTTTCTAATTTTTTTATAATAATTTTCTATGTATAAATGTGTCCATAAAAATGCCCATTGGGCGTATATATAAATAAATTAATTAAAGGTTTTTGGCGTATATATTGTTGTGCTGTATTTAGTTATAAAGGTGCTAAACATGCTTTGTTTCTTTGTTGTTCTCAATACGTATAATTTTTAAATGTTAATATTATTTATGTTCCGAATTGAGTTTTGTAACTCCGGGGAATATAATTCAACGTATTATACTTGTAAAATACTTTGTATTATGTGATTTAAAAATAAAAATAAATAAATTAGGTGTAAATAAGAAGGGTATGATTTCGATAATAATTCACGTGCCGTTTTGTTAATTTATACAGAAAAACTAAATAAGTCAAATCGATTTCTTATCAATATTTGTCATACTTATCATATTTTAATTTTTTTTATGTCATGACGTGCAAACAAAAAACAGTACACCTGTATTTTTAAAATATAATATTGCTTTAATAAATTGAAACTGTTTTTTATTTAAAATAGTGACAAAGCCTTATAACCTATTGACACAAAATAAATAGTATTTATTATAATGATAATTAGATATACGTTAATATAAGATATTCTTGTATCATGTTGGTACTATTTTAAGACCTTATAAGAAAAATATAAAAAAATAATGATAATAAAACATTTTTAATTCAATTCAGAACGAAGTAGATTATGAAGTAGGAAGAGACAAAATAGATAGCAAGCCATTTATTTATTTATTATCCTATAAAAATTCTGTTATATTGGGTTGAACATATTTTAGCTTTCATGTAAAAACCTGTGTTCAGCTGGAATTTTTATATTAAAATTGAATATGATGTATTACTAAGCTTGGGTATAAGATATTTTAAATAATAATTCATTAAACAAAAATGTGTTGAAATATCTTCTTGATACTATATAGTGCCTTTTAAAAATAAATTTGTGAAATATAAATAAAATAAATGTAATATAAACCTGTCATAAAAAAAAAATGTGTCCTACCGGAAAGCCTTTAGACTTAGTGGTAACAAATTCTTTTATGTATGTTTTATTTATTAAATAAACGCTGCTCTGCAGCACTGAAACTGAAATAGGGACAAAACAAGGAAAAAATAGTTGGTTTAATTAATTAAATTAAGGGATTATTTTTTTATTTTTTTTTACAATTTTAAAAAACCCGTTAGGGTTACATTAGAAATTTAATATTGTCTAGTCATTTTATGTCTCGTCTAGTCTAGTTAGTTCAGTCATCATGTGCTTTTTCAGATTGATTTTAAATTTGTCTCCATTAAAAGTTTTCAAGTAGTAAGGTAGGTCGTTGTAGTGTTTAAGTCCATTATGTAGTATTTTTGACTGTCCTGTGTTTGTCTTTGCTTTTTCAATATGATAGTGTTTTTGTTGTCTGGTGTTATATTTATGTATGTCAGCATTTTTGACTAATATTATGTCGTCGTCTTATATGTTTCCCAGTGTTATTTTGTGCACAATTTTTAAGGTCTCAATTTTAGTCAAGTAGTTTATGTCAAACTGGTGTGTTTTTTTGTACAGTTCAGTCGTAGAGGTCAGGTAGGGTAGGTTGAATGTTAGTTTAAGAATTTTATTTTGTTGTCTTTGTATTCTTGTTATGTCTGTCTTGTTACCAGTTCCCCAGAAGGCGATCATGTAACTCAATTTACTTTTGACATAGGCTTCGTACATCATAATTTTTTCCTTTCTTGATATAAAATCTTTAATTTTGTAGAAGAGGCTATGTAGTGATGCCATTACTTTTGTGAGTCCGTCTATGTGTTTTGTCCATTTTAATTGTCTGTCCATTGTGAGTCCTAGGTAAGTCACATGTTCTAGTTCTTTAAGAGTTTCGTTGTTTATTTTTATGTTCATGTTATGGTTCTTCTGTTGTGTTTCGAAATGTATTATATTGCATTTATTGGCATTTAGTGTTAAGAAGTTTTTGTTTGTCCATTCTAATAGTTTTTGCACGTCATTGTTGATGGTTTTAGTGGTTTCAATGTCATTTTTGTTTTCATATAAAATTCCTAAGTCGTCCGCATAGATTGTTTTTTTTCCCATTATGTCACTGTGTATTATGTCGTTAATGTATATTATATAAAACAATGGTCCTAATATTGATCCCTGAGGTACTCCAAATTGCAATGTTGTTATTTCACTTTTGTGTTCTTCAATTTTCGTAAACTGTTTTCTTCCTTGTAGATAGTTTTTAAATATTTTGAGAGCTTGTCCCTTAACTCCTGTATGTTGTAGTTTATCTAGAAGGGTATCTATGTGGACTGTATCAAATGCCTTCTTGAAGTCAAGTATGAGTGCAGTCACTGTATTTCCTTTATCAATTTTGGTTTGTATACATTAATATAAAATATTTTTTTTTTAAATAACAAAGTGCAGCGACCCTGTAGTACGGTTCGACCTTTACTGTCCGACTTTCTAATTTTCATATTTTCAAATCAGTAACGTAACTTGTATATAGGGTTAAATACAGTAAACAAGTTTTTACAATAACTGTTTAACGCATGTGCGCAACCTTCGGTTCGCGATACGTGTGGATTCGGCCCGCAAAAGTGTGGAATTTCGATCGTATATTTTTTTAAATAATTTTAAAACACAAGCCACAACCAAATCCAAAAAAAACTTGGCTATGGACCCATGAAAAGTCGAAATAATTTACGCGCGTGCATGGGAGTAAGACTTGTTAGTAGTGGTGCAGGTGTTATATGCAACATGGCGTTTTGGTGTATTTTAGGTACACCCCCTCTGGAAGTTATGTTTGTCAGGAGCTGACTTCTACGAACCTACTACCCATTTGAATTATGGATTTAAGCTATTTGTTTATAAATAGTTTGTGTTAATTGGAATTTCAAATTACTAATTTTATTTATCACCGTCAGTGCACCTCAGTATACTGTATAAAGTCAATGTGTCTGTCACCCTTAATCTATTTCTTCCAGTTCTGATGGCAATACGGTATATAATTTATTTATTTATTTATTTAACTTTTTGTACATAATGTTATTTGTACGTTGGCGGGCTTATTGCCAAATGGCAATTTCTTCCAACCAACCGATAAAATAAAAGTTTTATTTTTATAATTCAAGTTACAGAACATATTCAATAGAAAAAAAAAAGATTTAAAAGTTAAAAATATATAAAAATAGAAATAAACGTATTTGTTTATAAATTACCTTAAATAAAAACTATTACTCAATGGGGAAAAGGAAAAAAGCGGAAAGAGAAAAAAGGAAAGGAGGAGAGATTAAGGAAGAGAAAGGAGATGTTTCTTCAGACGTGATCTAAACAGAGATAATGTAGTAACGTCTTTGATGGTGGATGGGAGATGATTCCACAGTCGAGACGCATGGACACTATACGAGTTAGAGAAGAAAGAGGAATTGTGTATGGGTATTAAGAGAGTGCCTTGAGAATGAGAACGAAGAGGTAAACCATGAACTGATAAGCGTTGAAATTTTTCACACAGGTATATAGGAGCGTTAGGACTATGAAGTACATTGAACAGAAGTGAGAGGGAGTGATAGTCTCTCCGCTGTCTAATTTTGAGCCATTTCAGTTGCCTACGATAATCAGAAATGTGGTCATATACAAGAGCATATGGGCCTTGGGTAAGAATGGCAATCCGGCCCCAGACAAGGAAAATGTTGCTTGCGCCTGCTCTAGGCTTTGGTAAATATTAATTTTGCGGTGGAAATTTTTGCTCGTAAATTTTGTATAAATTGGAATAAATATTTGATATTATTCACAACAATCTGTGCCGTGTAAAGGTAAGAAAGACATACAGTTTCACGAAAAAATGTACAATATTTTCAGTTTATCCAAATTTTTGTAGACTTATCATCTTAATCACTGTTACATGAATGTGAAGGTGATAAGTATTTCGCTTTGGGTACCAGTTCAGAAACAACGAAATGTTACAGTGGTGTCACTCCCTCCACATACCCGAAAACCATTTTCATGACCGACGTTCTTCCTATCGATTTTGTTCATACTAAAAAACTTTTTTTATTTGTCTAAATCCTCATGACCGAAATTTCAATTACACAAACAGTAGCAAAAACTGATTGATTTATAAGTTCAAAGTTCATTAATCAATAAACTTCAAAAAAAATTGTGACGAACCCCACGTGCAACTAAGCTTGTTTTGAAAAAACCGCTGCATCCGTTCTTGGACTTCAATATTAGTCATAAAATCAAACCACTTTGTGCCTAATATTCCCCTCTCTCAGTCTCAAAACTCAAAAATTTGGTGTTTTGAGTTTTGGTAAAGTCTCAAGATTCGCACCCATATTAAGTACTGTTATTATACAAGATTTTTTTTAAATTATTTTATTTGTTGGGGATATCAACAGTAACACATGAAAAAAAAACATAACAACTAAAATATATAGAGAAAAAAAACAATGACAGATATCCACAAAAATACATCAAATACTCGTACAATACATGCTAGTGTGTTTGTGTGAGTGTAAGTGTGTGAGAAGGTAGCTGAGTGGGTGTTATATTGAAATGAGGGTAGAAATTTGTGTAAATATTATTGCACAAGTGTCAAAAATATAAAAATATATAAAAAATTAAGAATTAAAAATAAAATAAAATATAATTATAGAAACTAAGTATAAGACAAAAAAGTGTGTTTTAAAACACGCATTTTAAATTTAAATTTATTACAATCAAACGGATCAATAAGGGGAAAGTAAAAATTATATTCACGAGCTAAAGTGGAGAGTTCTGTGCATAGTTCGTACGAACTGCTGGCATATAAAATAGAGAGCTCTACGTGTGACGGGTGCTGTAGCCATGGACATTCAATGATAACTCCGACATAAGAGTAAGGAAGGACTATTACCTATTATAATAAACGAATACATTGTTTATTTATTATTTAAATTACACATTTTAATACATTATGTCAATCGTTCATCTATTTAATAACTCGTGTTTTTTATTCTATTACTTTGTATTTATCTGCACGTTAAAAAAAATTCCAAAATATTAACAAATTTCTTTTTGCATTTCAGAATTATGCACGATGATCTTCCTAAAATACTTCCTGGCATTGCTTTTCGGAGTTTCTTATGTTCAGTCAGGAATACTGAATTGGTTCAAAGCAACTACTGAAAATCCTCTAACGGGCGTTGATACCGCAGAGCTTAAAACGTTCCTAGTTTCGTCTGGTAATGGAAAATATACACGTGAGTTGATTTTTCTTCATTTTTTTGTTATTAATTAGATTTATTTTTTTATCAATATTCCTACAGAGATGAGGTAGAATTTTTTCAAATTCAGGATTATCGATATTCGAGCGTTTACAGGGCTTACGACCTGTCATTGGCTGGGTTGAGTGGCCACTTTACGTTTTAACAACATTCCCCATTCCGCTTATTAGCGAATATCGACATTGGCATCATTTTGATTCCTGTATATATCCTATTAAATGAGAAAGCATTCACTAGCGTGTTGGAGCACCATCTATGTATTGATATTGAAGTTAAGTATTTTTAATTAGCATATTACTTTATTTTATGTATTTAAGACTCTTCCGAGTTAAATTAAGTACTAGTAATCGCCTGCAGATGATTCTGCAATTTATTTATACTTACATTTTGACCAGATCTTATTACACAACATTATTTTTTGGTATGTGTATTTTTTTGTACATACACAAATCTGGATTTCTCCCGTTTTATCAATATTCCTACAGAGATGAGGTAGAATTTTTTCAAATTTTTTCTCCCGGAGAAATCCAGATTTGTGTATGTACAAAAAAATACACATACCAAAAAATAATGTTATTAATTAGATTTTTTAAAATTATTATCTCAATTATCTCTTTCTCACAAGAGCTGCGATCTTAATCACCAGCTCTTACTCTAACTATACTCTTCTAGTTGTCCCTTGACTGGACTATTGGTTCCTTGGTT
The DNA here is from genome assembly GCF_059751315.1 of Micrasema longulum. NCBI lineage: Eukaryota > Metazoa > Arthropoda > Insecta > Trichoptera > Brachycentridae > Micrasema > Micrasema longulum. Next base: position 33,473 of record NW_028277697.1, on the reverse strand, counting down.
CGGCATTTTGGTATTTTCTTTTTTTAACTAGCACAAATCTTTTCAGGCTGTTGTGATTTCCCTTACTTTATCATAAACACTTTGAGCACCAGTAATATACTCTGATTAAAAATAATTTACCCAGTGCCCGGTCCATTTTTGTGAAATTTCATGCTTTGTGAAGGGTTTCTTTAAAGTGTCATAATTATGAAAATACTCAGTTAAATCGATTGAAACTTCTCAAATTTATTTAAAACAATTCGATAAGTCATTTTTGTAGGATGGTTTTGCCAACATTGGCCTTTATGGAGAGCCACATTGCCCATTGCAATGTTCGCACATATACAGGGTCTCACTCCTGTTTTGTGCTTTGTATCCCAGAGCCGTGTAAACACGTGATTATAATAACCGCGCTGTGTGTCCCGGTCCCGTGTTTTTACGTGGTTCACTAGCAGTGAAAAAATACTAATAAAAGTCACCAGATGTCAAAAAAATGCACTTTTTTAGACAGCTGGTAAACCACGTGAAATCACGGAACCGGGACACAACGCGTGGTTATATAATCACGTGTTTACACGGCTCCGGTAAACACATGTTATTATCTTAAATAATATATGTTGATTGAATTTGTGTGGTCAAAACTAGAATATGCAGGTGAATATCTAAAATTTCAACCATATTAATCAAATAGTGGTAATTTAGAAAAAAATATCTCTAGCAATCCGAGAAAACAACAAAAAAACAAAACAAACCATCACGCCGTTTCCCCGTAGTAGGCAGAGAGGATAGAACGCCATAACACTCTATCTTGGGATACAGACCTCGCTTCCTCTACATTCATATATCTTCTCATGATTATTCCTACTTTTGACATGTCCATCTTCAAGTATTTGATGGACTTGATCATGCCATGTCTTTCTCGGTCTTTCTCGTTTTCTGCCTACCATCAATATTTGCATCGTAGATGCTTTTAGCCGTGCTTTCGCTGTCCATTCGCTGTCCATTCGCTCTACATGTCCAAACCAACGCAGCACCCCTTTTTTGATTCTGTCGATAATGCATGTCTCCAAGAAAGATATATGAAATATTCATTGAATCGGATTGTGGTCCCGTGGCCAGTGTTGCGGACTCACGGATCAGAAGTCCGAGGCTCGAATCACACCCTACTCTAACCTGATTTCCATTTCCTAATAGTGAGTTATTAACAATTCGTTGAAAATGGCCACCAAAATTGAAATTCATGGGTTATTCATAAAAACTACATTTGTTGCCAAAGAGACGGAAATTTTTTTGAGAAGGAAATATGAAAGTCTAGGCATTTACATGGCTTGTAACCTGTCATTGGCTGGTTTAATGGCTATTTTACACACTATGTAACATTCTCCGTTCTGCCTTTGTTTAAACATACGCATTTCTTCAACTCTTCCATCTGTTAACTTTTGAAAAGTAAAAGAGCTGAAACTTTTGTGGATGAGATTCACCCGTCTGACACAATTCACCTACTAGGCAACGCCTGAAAACCATTTCTCAAATTTTAGGCTTCATCTTTTCCTAGTTATTTTAACCAACAAAGTTTTGAGCATGTTGGTTGACAGGCTGGATTTTCTTCCTAGGGAGTTATTAACATCTGAATTTGTTCTAACAAAGATGGAAAACCTTTTGAGAAGGGAATATGTAAGGAAATCTACGTACATATAATATGGGAATCTTTGACTTTATACGGAATATGGGAGTCTAGGCATTTACAGGGCTATAATGAATGCTTTGACTTCCAGTGAATGTTATACAGTGTGTAAAATATCAATATTGTTTTTTTATTTATAGGAAAAATATTCGTAAACCATATTTGCCGCAACAAATCGGTTTCTTAGAACAGGCATTTGCCCATATAGGAACCGATTGCAACATTAGGCGTATTAATATTTCTGGCTTGCCGACCCTTCATATACTGAGCCTACTCCTAGTACTAGCAGAATTTGCCAGAGTGTTTTTTGTGCCATTTTGTAACATTGTATGTATAAACTAATAAATAAATGAATGAATGAAAACCAGCTGATGACAGATCATAAGCCCTGTAAAGGTCTAGTCTTCCATATTCCCTTCTCAAAATATTGTTTCTCTCTGCTGCAACCAATTTAGATATTAATAACTCCCTAGGGAGGAAATTCAGCCTGTCTACAAACATTTAGACATACACAAAACATTGTTAAATTACAAGAACGATAATATTTCTTTGAAAAAAGAACAAAAAACATATCCTAAATAATGAACCATGAAGAATTACTGAAAGAGATCTCATTCCAGAGTCACGAACGAAATAGTAGCGTCTATGGTATTCTAGATCCTCAACGTTGTGGACTACCCTTGTTTCTTGGAAATTTATGGAAAAATTCACAAGGGTAGAACGAACCTTCTGGCAAATCAAACTATGACTCAAGGGGTGGATATGTTTAACAATACATCTACGCTGAAGACCAGGGCAAACTTCCTCAGGCTGTTCCTTATCTAACCCTGTCAACTATACTCTTTGGCTTTCTAACAACTTTCCCAAGTGGATGGCTCCAGTCACTAAGAAGGGTTTCACATTTTTTATATATTTTTTTTATTTATATCCCTACAGAGATGAGGTAGAATTTTTTCAAATTCAAGATTCAGGATTATGGATATTCGAGCGTTTACAGGGCTTATGACCTGTCATTGGCTGGGTTAAGTGGCCACTTTATGTAGGTACTACAACATTCCCCATTACGCTTATTTAGCGAATATCCACACTAGGTAACATTTTTGGTTTTTGTATATATGCTACGAATCAAGAACCCATCCACAAGCGAGTTGGAAGCGCCATCTATGCATTGATATTGAAGTTAAGTATTTAATTAGCAGATTACTTTATTTTATGTAGTTAAGACTCATCAGCCAAGTTAAATTAAGTACTAGTAAACGCCTGCAGATGACTCTGCAATTTATTTTTACTTATATTTTTACCAGATTTTTTATAACATTTTTTTGTGTGCACGTACACGAACCAAAAAAATGTTGGCAAAAAAAAAAAAAAAAAAAGGGGTTTCACAGTCCAAATCTAGTAGATCTAGCATGCTAATGCTCCTCCCTTTTTCCCTCCATACTACCGATAAGCATAAACCTCTTCGGCCTGTTACCCAGATGGGTATCCATGTCAAATATCCAAAGAACTGAAATACATTTTATTAAATAAAAGAGAGTAAGGAATGCAAACTGTTTGTTTTTAGCACCGCTCAACAATCTGCTGGCTTCGAAGCAGAATATTTGGGAAAGAAGTGGCAAATTCGAAGGCGATATAATCCTGAACCCTGATCAGATACAGTCAATAGTCGATGACGCTTCTGGAATGAGAAACGCCATGATAGCGCCAACCAGACTCTGGCCTTCGAAGATTATTCCGTACATAATCAGCAGCACATTTAGTAAGACAATGAAAAATTTTTATAACTATTATTTGTTTGCTTATTTGATCAATCTTGGATAGTATGTACATTTTGGGTATTGTGACATTTACAATCAAGTTAACAAAAACTACTCCACCTGTGAAATTGCAAGTAAATTTTAACACTTTGATCACCGGCCGAATACACATTATCGCTTGACATTTGCTTATATTGAGTTGCAATTTATTTTGTTTTTGTTATTTATGTTGTTTGTTGTTATTTTATTATACGTCGTACAATATTGTTAAAATACTTTCAGCTCCTGCTCAAGTGACCGCTATCACAAAAGCCATGAATAATATATCAGCCGTTTCTTGTGTTAAGTTTGAGAAAAGAAAACTCACAAATACAAATTATTTGACTATCAAAGTAAGTACAAAACGTAAAATAAAAATAATAAAATAAACGTAAAAAAAATAATTCTAAGAGTGATGCTGCGTTGTCCCCCCACTTTCCCATCTGAGACATTGTTTCAATTCATGAAGGTACTGGACATTAGACAATTCAAAAAAAAAAGTTGACACTTTTCTGGTCATGCATCAACAAGAGCAGATCCCAGCAAAACGCTCGTACGAGGTTTTCCTCTAATTTAAATTATTTCATTCCAAAAACACGTACGACGTTTGCTCAAAGGAGTTTCTCTATTGTGGCCCCAAGAGCCTACAGTGTCTTGGATGAACATATTCAGTTCTCCAAAACGAAAGCCATTTGCAGAAAGAGTTTACAAGTCCGGATTCTGTCTAAGAAAAGAGACCATTGCAGGAGACTGCTGCGAGATATTGCATAGATTTATAAACTATTAAGCGTGTTGTCCAGATGCTCTTTGAAATATGTGTTTTTTTATGTAATGATATTTTATTTTTATTTTTGATGTAATTTAATTATGTACGTTCTTCACTTTCCATTATGTTGTATCCCAACTCAACACAGGGCCATTGGTTTCATAAAGTTTGGGATACTTTTATGATTATTTTTTTTTTTTAGCACCTATGTATTTGTGTGAATAAATAAAATAAATAAACATTAAATTAAATTAAAAAATCCATTTTAAAAATAAATTACTAACGCTTTTACCATTATTGGTCATAATTACCAGAATAAAAACTTAGATTTTTTTTAAATTTTCAATGGGAGCCAAAACAATATTACTGTTTATCAATTTTTATAGCGGCCTTTTTTCGGCTTATAACATGTTAAATCATCACAAACCAGGTTGTGATCCCGTTGTGGTGTTGTGGACTCACAGACCAAAGGTGCGAGGTTCAAATCCCATTCTACCACAACACGATTTCCATTTTTCCAGCACAAGTTATTTACGACTTTTAGGAATCGGTCTAAAAATTCATTTATCTGAGTAAATAATAAAAACTCAAATATTTCACGTTTTAAAAGTTTATTCAATCATATTTATTACAGTTTATAGCCTTAATCATACATAATCGTATACAAAAAGACTGCAGGGAATAGTCAAATCGACATCGTTCAGTTCAGTCCTGTTCAATTGGTTCAATTTAGTTCACACTATTTATTTCGATGCCGTTTTGATTCCAAGCTCATCAATGTACTTTTCTTTTGTAGGGGTTCCTTACCACAACCCAGCAAATCCTATAGACCCATCAAAGTCATTTTTTGTTTTAACTATATGTTTTAGGGAAACGATCCTGGTTGTTTTTCCTACATTGGCATGAACGGGGGACCGCAAGACGTCAACTTTGAACCTGGCTGCTTCCTCAACGGGATCCTCGTCCACGAGTTACTGCACGCTGTTGGATTTTTTCACATGCACAGTACTCACAACAGAGACAGCTATGTCTCCATCAACTGGCCTAAGATTCTCCCAGGTAACCAGATTTTTTTTTTCAATATACATAAGGGGCAAAACAGAGTATACAAAAAATTAAGGATAATTACATAGCAATAAAATACATACTAACAAAAAAATCCTACAAAGGCATGGCCTGTTCGTGGGTATCCAAAAAAAGTTTATGAATTTTTGCTCCTATAATTAATAGGCAGGGATAATATTTTTTTATTATTAAGAAAGAGAAAAGAAAATTCTATGTAAAAGATAATGAAGTACTTTTTTATTTTATAGTAATTAAAAAAAATATATATATATATAAATAAAAAAAACAATAAAATATTCCTTATTATTAACAACAAAATATATCGTAGAAAAAAAGAGTTAATATCTTTAGTTTGAATCCAGGATAGTGCGTGTTTTTTAAAAGAAGGAAAATTTTGTAAGTTTGGGATCAATGAAATATTATCAGTAAAAAAGGTATAATTCATAAATGTTTTTTCTAATGTATAAATTGTGTATTATGTTATTTTGTGGTATGTAAATGTGATTTTTTTTTAGACCAAATAAAGATTTTATTATTATTATTAAATTAAAATACTAAAACATACGAGACGCGCCGCGCCCTGCCCTATAGAGTAAAATATTTGAAAAGTAGTGACACAAAAAATGTACCCATGGTTACGTTTTATTAATTACACCAGGGCTGCATTCAACGATCTTCAATATTTTATTTTCTCTTTCTTATATTATACTTGTCTATTCATTTTAGAAGCAAAGAATTAATAAACATTCCTTAGATACCAACGAACTGACCATGCCTTTGTGGGATTTTCGTTTACTATTTTTTTTATTTTTTATATTTGTTTATTTTTCCATGCATATATTATTTGTATAAAAATATAATTACAAAAATACACTTAAGAAAAATACATCTTAAAATTAAGCCATAAGATAAATTGGAAAAATGCTTACATAGACTTAAGCGTCTGAGCGTGGGCCATTCCTTTTTAATTATTAAAAAGTTTATATCATCTAAATATGGTACGACATGTCTAAGAAAAGAAAAGAAAAATAAAAGAAAAACCAAATTAACATATGCTGATGCTACGAAAACATGATTTATTTGCAGTATGCATTTATTTTTGATTTTAATTATTTTTTTAAAGGATGTGTTTATCTGTTCCTTTCATGCTAATCCAAGACCTCAAACCTACTTTAAACTGTACCAGTGATTTAATGTTTTATAGTTCCTTAGTTAGAAGATTGAAGGATCTTGGACCAACATGTAAGGAGTGCCTCTGTGCGAACTTAGTTCTGCTTTAAATTATTACTAAACAATTCCGTGTTCAAGTAAACATATTTCGGGCACTGAAATAAATTCTTACTGTTAATATGTATTTCAGCCAGACAGGCGCCGTGGCGTAGTTGGTTAGACGGTTAACTTTGAAACTGGCGTTGCGGGTTCGATTCCCGCCAGGGCAAAAAAAAAACCAGAAAGATTTTTTTCTCAATTGGTCTGGGTATTGTAGTGTATTTTTCATTACCTCCTTCCATATCCTCTCTATCCCACCTGCTGACAAACCTCATTCCTTTTTTTTTTAAATTAAATGCTATGTAATTGTTTTTTATTTTTTGAATACTCTGTTTTACCTCGCATGTATATTGTAAAAAAATTAAAATTATACTCATTTTTGCAAAATAAAAAAATTTGCATTTTAACATAATCAAAATTTGGTTTTGGTGGATTCCAATCCGAGTATTTTCTTAAATTCCTTATAATTTTGAACCATTTATCTTTTCACTGGATTTCGGAGAATGCAAAAATAACATTAACTTACATTGATTATATTCTAAAAACGTATTCCTATCAGTGCAGCCCTGTCAGTAAGAAGAGCTTCGCAGTTGCGCCACTTGGCGTAGTTTGACGTTTACTTCAAATAACATTTACATTTGAATATGAAATGTTTTAAGCTTTGTTAATTACTCGTGAGCAAACATTTGCCAATCAAAAGTTACACAATCTTTTTTACAATGTTTATTCGAAAAAAATACACGCTTTCGTGACATAAGCCGACATTTTGGTTTCGATTCTGAAACTCGCGCCTGGTCGAAGAACGACTACATACGCGCTGGATATGACTGAACGTTTGGGCATGAGTTAAGTGTCTTCATTGTTGAGGGCTCAGAGCATATCAATATGTCAATGTGCAAACTCAAACATTTGACTTTGATAAGAATAAAAATAAAGTTGTAAAACTGCTTCAAACGTATCTTTTGAAGTAAAAACACAATTTATTGCTGTTTTTTTTTTCAAATTGTTTATAGGTTTTTGATAATAATGTATAAGAAAAAAAACATTTAAAGTATGGGCCATCAAATAACTATGGGACTTCAATATTTTTTGTTCTAACCGCCTGACGCCCGGCCCTCGCCCTAATTCTTCCTCGGACTTAAGTATAAAAAGTAATGTAGAATATTTAATAAAAAACAATTTATTCCTAAAATTTTCTTGAGCAAAAACATTGAATTACGTGCCATTAATTAAACCATTAATTATTTATGAAAATAGAAAGTAAATATAAATTTTATGAAATGATATTAATAGCAATAAAACAGTAATTGAAAGTAAGCATTATGTGAAAAAAAAAAAAGTAAAACAATGAAATTAATGGCAAAATAAATGACATAATAATTCAGTATGGTTGATTTTGATAATAAGACTAATATCCGTATGCAGAGACAGAACTTAAGGTGAGGAAAGTACATTCTAATTTCAAATTCAGAGAATAACTCGAAGGTGAAGACAATAGAATGTACTTTCCTCACCTTAAGGTTTGTCCCTGCATACGGGTATTAATCTTGTGCAAAATCCCTCGCTGCGTCAGAGGTAGTTTGTTATAAAAATTGTGGAATTTATTCAGTATCCACTGCTTTAATACCAGCAAGCGTTGAATTTTGTTGAAAGCATAGCATGAGCATTATTACTGCTCTACCGGTGTTTTAGAACAAGCTATTTCAATCGTGGTATACCGGAGGACTCCGATGTTTTTACCATTGATAGAATCTGAATATATGAACATAATATTAAAATTCCTAAATTCCACACAAGTCATGGTCAAAATAGCTTTGTCTTCAAAGATGTAAAAAAATATAATTATCTCCCCAACGAACTAAAAACTATTAAAAATAATAAATCAATAAATAAATTTAAAGTAAATCCAAAGTAATTTTTGAACATGTGTAAAAACTTAATTAAATTTTAATTAGTATGAATGTATTATTGTTTTATGTTTTTTTTCTTTGAATATCCTATGTTTTTTTTTTCTTCATGTACTTGTATATTAAAAATTATATAAACTCTTATAAATAAATAACTACAACAGTGTAAATCACTCTCCAAGCACAAGAGTTAGTCTCTTTTTTTGGAGAGTTACAGTGATAACATTTACTAGGTGTATAAAAGTAGATCTGGATAGAATTTTTTTAAATATGTACCTTTTATGAAATTTATTAAAAAAAATAAAAATTTTAACATTCATAACTGAATTTTGCAAAAAATATAATTTGAGCTTTTCAGCTTTAAGGTACAGATTTTAACTATGGATTTTTGTGCAACAAATACACTTAAGCTGTAATAAAAAAATGCACGTAGCTAATACAATACATTTGATCTTGTAATTTTATTATTTTTTTAGCTGCTGTAAATGACTTTCGGAAGTTCACATCGGCCCAAGCTAACAACTATGATGTGCCATACGATTACGGGAGCATCCTTCACTATTCACAGTATGCCTTTAGCATCGATGGCAACAAGACAATCATTCCACTGCAGGTAAAATATTTTTTTTCAAACCTAAATAGTAGACTAACTCAAGAGAACCACGCGCCAACCATGCTCTAGGACCCGTTTCGTCTGCTCTAAGGTCTGAGAGATTGTTAGGGCGATTAGGGTCATTGCATAGGATTGGTTCTACTGTTTTTGAGAAGGATTCAATATTATGACGAGAAGGATTCAGTATTATGACGAGAAGTAATTTCGCTTGAGTTCGATAGGGATCATGTTAGGATCTGTGTTAGGATTTTGCCAGTAGTGTCTTGATAATTTGATGTTCCTCTGGTATAGATATTTTTGGTAAAGATACATATTGTTTTTCTTCTGTTGCTTGAGTGCATGTTGTATAGGACAAGTTATTCTAATGTTTCCTATGTGTATTTGGGTTTTGAGTCGTTGTTTGATTTGTTTGTATTACTACGTTCTTCTTTTTTTTTTCTTTTTTTTATTTTTATTTTATCTTTAAATAGTACAAACATAATAAATGAATGTCCTAATATTAACTTACATCTAATTATTATTAACATTTTTCAAACGATATACGTACACTTAAAAAGCAAACTTCTATAAAGCTAACACGAATAAGATTACTTTTTAAAGCTTATCTGCTAAACACATGTTTTTTTAATTGACATTTAAATGAAATAATATTTTTTTGCTCTCTTATTTCTAATGGTATTTCCTTATAATATAACTGTACAGCTCGGTGCATCAATAAGTTCTGTGTACTGTTTTCCTACGAAATGGTAGTCTTACTTCATGTTTATTTCTTGTTTTATATACGTGTTCACATTGATTAGAAAAAACCTTTTGAGTCAACTCTTTTGAGGTATAACCATTAATCATTTTATGAACAAAAAACATTGCATTAAAATATATTAGCTGACGTACTGTCATAATTTTTGCTTGTTTCAGCATCAACTTTATTCTGGTGTATTTATTTTTTCTCAAAATTACTCTCATACCTCTCACCCTATTCTGCAGAACAGTAAGTTTATTTTTTTCCCCTTCTTCCTTTCCGAGGCGGGATCTGGAGTGTGCGCCCGCGGTCTCAATTCGGAACTAACACTGGATTCCTTCACTGTCAAACTGGGAAATAAGAAAAGGGTGATTGTGCTGACCATGTCTATTTGATTGATCACAAATTGACAATACTGCAGTGAGGGGTACAATGAAAGCTTTTAAAGTTTCTTTGTTTTGTTATTTTCGCGGTTTGATTGTGAAGAAATATTACATTTTCGCTTAATTAGTTTTCAAAAAATTGATATTAATATGCGAAACTGAAGAAAGACACAAGTTTTTATGAGCAGTGTTGGGAAAGGGGTAAATGCTTTCATTGAATTTATCACGATCCTGGGCCAGTCTAATCAGCGCTGCTGCATCCGCCACACCGAACCACCGACTGAAATTTCTGAGCCATGATGCTCTTTTCCGTCCCATACCCTGCCAATCTTTCCTTCCGTAATCAGTTGAAGAAGGGCATACTTCTCATTGCAGAATATGTGACCAAAGTATGAAGCTTCTTTTGACAGTGGTCAGTAACTCCCTCTCTTTGTGCATAATGCTTAAAACCGCTTCATTGGAGATACGATTAGTCCATGATATTTGAAGCATTATTTTGCTCAGCCAAAGTTCGAAGGCCTTAATTTTGGTCATCGTTGAAACTTTAATAGTCCAACCCTCAACTCCATACAGCAACACTATATATACGCAATACATTGGCACAATGGCAGTTGTTACCGGAGGTTTCTGCGTCAGTTCTCTTATTACTTCATTTCTTACAAAGCTAAGCCATCGCACACCCAAGATTTTTCTGCGACACTTAAGCCCAAAAATCAGTATTTTGCCGTTTTGGGCCCTAGTGAGGTGCCACGATTCGCAGAATGAAGTTATGCAGGCGGTATATAGCTGGAATTTGGTTTTCAGACAGCCTTTATACTGTTGAATGTGGCGTCTGCTACTACTAGCCGCACTCCCAGTTTTTTTTAAAGAAAAGAAAATGAGAACACAAACAAAACAAAAAAAAACATTGCATCTTCACCATACACTGCTCAATATCTTGGACAGCTTTGACAGCTTTATTCCCTTAATTGAACGCGAACAGAAAGAGATGTCGAAAATACTCACTTTTGCTTCTTGATATTCCATTTCGAAGGCTTGTATCAAATAAAATAATATATTTAACGTAAAAGCAAACAAAATATCTTGTTGAACAGATAATTTTCTTTCGAATGACGTATAACCTTTGCTATTTTAACATATTACAGCAGAGATGAAGATCATTTTATAGAAGGTAATATAGAAGTCTTGGCATCTGTAGGACTTATGACCTGTCATTGGCTGGTTTAAGAGGCCATTTTATACACGTTGTAACATTCACCATTCTGCCCATATTTGAACATCTATGTTCCTTTAATCCTTTCATCTGTTGATATTTGTGAAGTAAATGAGCTGAAACCTTTTTTTGTGTGGGTGAATATGTTAATATTTACAGCTCCCGGGGAGTTGAATCCAGTCCTTGCCTACAAAAATTTGGACAAACTCAAAATATTGTCTAACTACCATTTCGTTTTTCTTTTGGTTCTCATTTTAAAATTTGGAAAAAAAGGACAAAACTTTTATTAACACCTAATAAATCATTCAACTTAATCCTTAGCATATATGACTAAATTAATTGTTTTACTGCGAATTTTTTCTTAAATTAAATTATTTACGGTATATTCTAAACAGTACCTCTGTTAAGCACCCTTGATGTATAATGTCGCAAAAATGGCATTTTATAAATTACCCGAAATAACGTTAAACGTATTTCTATAATTGTTACTAATGTTTGCATTTTTTTTCTTTTGCAGCCGACAACTTTGAACATTGGTCAGCGAGATAAAATGACCGCCGGAGACATCAGAAAACTGAACCTGTTATACTCGTGTCCTGCTGTTGGTTAAATCCTAGAAAATTAAAAATAAATAGCTTATAACTAATAAAAAAATAAAGTTAATCATTTGTATTATTTTTATCAAAAATACAATCCCAAATTTACTATAAAGTGTCATGATGTCATACATTAAAAAAAAAATACTATTCCACATACAAAATAATACTATACACAATAATATTCTTATAAACTTCTGCAATGCAGGTAAAAAATTCTGAAACTGATTATTAAACTTCATCGCATTTATTTATTTACTTAAATTATTGTATTGGTTGACCATCTACAATTCTCAAATAAATTTTGATTTTAATTTACTTTACTTTTTTCATTTATTTTATTAATCTTAGTTTATTTGATTTTATTTTACTTTATTTTATTTTACCTAATTTTATTTTATTTTATTTTATTTTATTTTATTTTATATTATTTTATTTTATTTTATTTTATTTTATTTTATTTTATTTTATTTTATTTTATTTTATTTTATTTTATTTTATTTTATTTTATTTTATTTTATTTTATTTTATTTTATTTTATTTTATTTTATTTTATTTTATTTTATTTTATTTTATTTTATTTTATTTTATTTTATTTTATTTTATTTTATTTTATTTTATTTTATTTTATTTTATTTTATTTTATTTTATTTTATTTTATTTTATTTTATTTTATTTTATATTACTTTATTTTTTTTTTTTTTTTTTTTATTGTATTTTTTTTTTGTTTTTTTTTTTTTTGTTTTCTTTTTTCTTTTTATTTAGTGACTTTATTAAATATTTTTATTTTTTTATTTATATGGGTACCTACCCATATATAATTTTTTAACATATTTTTTTTAATGCGTAATGATAAATAATGAACTATTCAAGGACAAGGACAAGGACACGTCATAAATAAACTGAATAAGCATTTTTCTTCCCTCCAGTCTTCAAATTGTTATATAATAAGTAAATATTATAAATCGTCAAGCGGGGGCGATACCGCGCTTGCCTACTTTACGAGGCATCAGATTCTCGACATCCTGGGCTTCCACTGCTGACAGTTTGTCGGCAGTTTATGTCACAACTTTGGGACGAGAACCTGACTTGGGAGGACGTAAAGGAGAGGTTCTTTGTGGATACCATATGCTCCAACTATGAAGCGGACATGGAATGAGGGTAAAATATCTTCTGTAATGCTGTTGTTTCTCAAAATAAAATTGAAGAATTAAACTATACCAGCAAATATAAAAACCCGTTTTTATTTACCTTCTCTGACGGAAAAATTATTCAATATTTATTTATGCTTAATTCAGTTAGTTCATAACATCTAAATAACTAAGATAAACGTTTTGTAACATTACATTGTATCAATAACATGTTTTTTCAGTTGATTTGACGTTAAAAAATCGCAATCGAAAATCGAAAAAAAAAATCACAACACTATTGTAATCTGTCTTAAGTCTAAATAATATATATATGATATAATCTCAGAGTAATAATGCGCCAAGCTCTAGAGGCGCTCAAACGTAGGAAAACCATTCTACGACTATTGGGTATTAAGTTAGCTACAGTTCGCAGCAAAACAATGGGCCGTACTCAGGTTGAGAATTGCCAAATGGATATTAATTTGCATTGTAAATATTTTTAAGTAATATGTACCTGCGTATGTATTATTGCAGGGTAATCCCAATTTATTTTTCTATAATTCGCCTATATTTATTTTGTAAAACTCGAAATACATGTGTGTGTTTATTTTTTTATTCATTTTATTCACAATATACTTATGTTACATTATTTATTGAGACATAAATCCCACCTCCATGGAACCAAAGTCCTGTGTTGAGTTTGTTTGTTTGTCAGTCACATCTCCAAAACGGCGAGTCGTAGCGGCCTGAAATTTGGACACTTTATTAAAGATGCGATTTAATGCGGTTAACATTGCTGTTTTCGAGTAAAATTTTAATCGACCTCTACTCGATAAAAACTCAAACTTTATATGGATGCCTAGTGCGGCCCTGACATATTGCCGATAATTAACTGTCATTATCAACAGTAAACATACTTTAATTCACAAATTCATATCTTAAATTGAGAAGTTTTTAGCAACACAATACACGTGTCAGGACAATAAAGCTAGGGTTTCCTAGGACAGCGGTGCCCGTATTTTAACGGCCGTAGTGAACGGTGATGCAGTGGACAGCCGTCGTAAAGGTGATTAGAGAGTGGTTTCCTAGGAAAACGGTGTTAAATGGTGTTGATAACACCGTTTTCCTAGAAAACCACACTCTAGTCACCTTTACGACGGCTGTCCACTGCATCACCGTTCACTACGGCCGTTAAAATACGGGCACCGCTGTCCTAGGAAACCCTAGCTTAAATGCCAAAAATCAATGTAAATCGTGGGAAAATATTTTTAATCAATTACCTGTGAAAACCCTCCAAACATACTGCAATTCACCACGGTCGATTTATTTTTATTATAACGTAAATATCCAAATTATTTACAAACAAAGCCAAGCACAGCTACAAAAGCATCCGATCAAACCGTTATGTTTATGTTGTCAAATAAAACAAAATGGCCACCAATCGGTTGCTAACCAACAAACCAAGATCGCTTCTGTGAAACATAGTGATAGGGCTTCTCTCTAGGTTACGCATTACTACTCTACTACGAGGATATAATGCATCTAACGGGCATTTTCTAGCGTCGGCGTCGTCAGCAAGGTAAGTTGTTCTGCAGATTGCAGTAATACCAGGAGTTTTAATTAATATCGCATTCATAGTAGGGTGGTGAAAAACATGAAGCTGTTATTTTAAAACAGTTGTTCTCCAAGTTATCGAAACAGTTCAATAAAATTAAATTAAACTGCTTACGAGAAACTGAAGCACCAAGAGAAGGGATATTATTAAACAATATCGATTAATGGCAGCAAAATTTAAATCCATTTGAAAAATATCTGCCACATCTTAAAAGATCTGATGCCAGTTTATCATCCCTTGCTTTTTAATTTTGCCTTATTTGTGGCTACGACCTCCCAAACACGGCCTTGCAAACCTCCAGGGGACTGACCCACAGAGTGAAAAACACAGCACCAATTTATTATTTTAGAAACGGTATTACGAAACAGATTATTTTTTGAAATGGTAAGTGTTACTGCTACTCTTACCAAACAACCCAAAATAACATCTCTAATTCATAGTAGTTATACTTCAATTAAAAAATTTTATTTATTTATTTTACATAGTATAAACTCAAAGATATTGGAGAAGCCGTGTAAATAGACTTCTCCTTTGCGAATTTAAATATATTTTTTATATGGCGGATAATTGAATTATTTTCTCCAAAACTGCCAATGTGAGCTAGTGGATTATGCAACCAACAATCTATTAAAATGTACTCGAACCAGAGAAAATCAATATGTAAAAACACTGACTAACCTGGTGTTGAGTCTTCTTCTGCGTCGGCGATCAGCTCACGTGCTAACGGGGAAACTGGTGATCGGGAAAACTGCATGCACACAATTGTATGGAGTCCGGAGGCGGCGCGGCGGATGATGATTGATGGTGATGGATGATAAAAATGTTCGCGGCGTTATATTGACTTTTACGGCGAAAAAGGCGAGAAATATTTTTCAACAATTAGAAAAGCGTGTGAACATAACTCGTTGAAAAGCGAAGAAGGCGCGGAGGACGAGCAGTGTTACCAACCAACAAATGTCCCGTCAGGCGTAGCAACCTCACAAATCAAAATTAGCCAGTATCTACTTACATGCGATTCTTCTGGCTAAAATACATTGAAACAAATTATCGGGTCAACCAGATATTTTGTGCTTTCAACATTCTCAAGAACCTTTCCATCTTATCTCATGAAAGAATTGAAGGGATGTTCGAATATGGGCATAATGTAGCCACTTTACACATTGTATAACATTCACCATTCTGCCTATATTTGAACATCTATATTCCTTCAATTCTTTCATCTGTTGATGTTTGTGAAGTTTGTGGTCGGAAGCCCTGTAGATGCCTAGACTTCTATATTACCTTCTCTTAAATGTTCTTCATCTCTGTTGTAAAATGTTAATATAAACAACTCCCCATGGAGTTGAATCCAGTCCTTGTCTATAAAAATTTGGACAAACTCAAAATATTGTTGATAAATTACCTGGTCCATGAAGAAGTATAGAAATTGAAAAAATAATATTTTCAGGCGTTGCCTAGTATGTAGGTGAAATAATTCAATTAGATGAATCTCACCCGCATAAATAAAGGTTTCAGTTCTTTAGCTTCACAAACATCAACAGATGAAAGAATTGAAGGAATATAGATGTTCAAATATAGGCAGAATGGTGAATGTTACACAGTGTGTAAAGCGGCCACTTAAACCAGTCATTGACAGGTCATAAGCCCTGTAGATGCCTAGACTTACATGTTCCCTTATTTAAGGTATTCTCCATCCCTGTTGTAATTTGTTAATCTTAATGACTCCCGAACGGGTTAAATCCAGTCTTTTGTCTACGAACATTTGGACAAACTCAAATATTGTTATCATATTTGGTTTAGTTATTTTTTTTTTAAATTAACTTTTACCAAAGACTTATAAACAAAAAAAAACTTAAAATTCACATATTCAGTAAAAGTTAAAACAATTTCATAATAAATGTAAAAATCAAATTGAATAGTAAAATATTTTAAAGTAATATAACAAGAAAATCGTAAAGTACTGTTTCATATAGCTGGGCAAAGTGAACAACACATTGTATATATGATGAAATATATAAATAAATAAATATAATAATAATTCAACAATATTTTGAGTTTGTCCAAATTTTTCTAGACAAGGACTGGATTCAACTCCCTGCGGAGCTGTTTATATTAACATATTACAACAGAGATGAAGAACATTTAAGAGAAGGTAATTTAGAAGTCCAGGCATCCACATGGGTTACTTTTTTTATTTAAATCTTGTATAATTTTTAAGTTTTATTCTTTTTATAAATCTTGGGTACAAGAAAACAAATGTTTATATTGTAAATATGTTAGTATTGTAAATTTTTGTAAAAGGCAGATTTGCCGTTTATGTTGATAAAATAAAATAAAAATAAAATAAAAAAATAACTCCCAAGGAGGTTGGTTGAATCCAGTTCATGTCTACAAAAATTTGGACATACTCAGAATATATGAACAATCAGAGTTTATTGATGATTTTGATGAACTGCACACACGTATGAAATAAATAACGCATATAACAATAGTTTAAGTAGTTATTCAATGCAATTTTGTAATTTTCCTTACTGAGGCGTGAACTTTGAACAAACACAATGTTATAATGGGCGTTTACGTTCTTGAACGAGTCTCTGATAAAAGGTAAATAAATACAACCGAGCTGTATTGACTTTATAGAACCTTGACTAAGGTGGATGGAGACGCATTTGATATTATTTGCCGCTGACGCATGACGATCGTCAGGTGTCGCAGAAAATATAATACACGATTGACGAACTCCGCGTTTAGTGCGGTTCTACTCACAGATTCGGGTGTTTTCCTTGCGCAGGCGTTGACATCACCAGTCGCAAAATCTATGGAATCAAAACTCCAATTATCCGGATCAATGAGTGTCAGATTTTATTGCTTTGGAAATATCACATACTTCGAATACCGATAAAAATATATGAAATAGATTTCGTCATAGTCGTTCCCTTTCCGCAGGTGCATTGGTACACAAATCGCAGCGTATCTTGATCAATATTGTTACATGAAGGTGAGATGATCAGTCTTACGCTTTAGGTAGCAGTCCAGGGACTATGAAATATTCTAGTGTGAAAACACACTTTAAAATAAATATTACAAATCAACCATGTCGGGAATCGAACCCGAGACCTCTTGCATGGCAGACTAACGCGCTGACCATTACACCACGAGGCCGACAAATTGATTTAGAATATTACGAAATTGATTTAGAATAATCAATTGTATTTTCCAAATCAATGTGGATTATTTTCATATTAACGTATATTTTTTTAATACGTCGCTAGAAAAACGCGACATATTCGACATTGATGGTTTAGACGTCGAGATTCGTGACAATGTTCATAACAAATTTGGATGGTCAGAAACAGATAAACGTGAATCGTGACGTATTAGGGGCATTTACAAAGGAATTATCGTTTTTGCGGGAATTAAAAATATTTTTTATGCTTTTAATAGTTAGGAAAAAAAATTTAATTTAATAAGAGAAATTGAATTTATGAACTTTGAACATCAAAAATGAAAGAAATTTTATTTTACATGTAGCGGATATTCGTGGTGATGGTGAAAATAAAAAAGAGAAAATTGGAAAGGAGGAGAGGTTTAGGAAGAGAAAGGGGGTGTTTTTTTCAGATGTGATTTAAACAGAGATACTGTAGTAACTTCTTTGATGGTGGATGGGAGATGATTCTAGTCGAATCGCATGGACACTATATGAGTTAGAGAAGAAAGAGAAATTGTGGATGGGTATTAACCCTTTGAGAGAGTGATTTGAGAATTACATTGAAGAGGTAAACCATTAACTGATAAGCGTTTAAATTTTTCACAGAGGTATATAGGAGCGTAAGGACTATGAAGCACATTGAACAGAATAATCTAATTTTGAGCCAATCCAGTTGCCTGCTATAATAAAAAATGTGGTCATATTTCCTAAGACCAAAAATATACTTTATGCATGTATTCTGAAGTCGTTCAAGTTTATTGAGTTGCTCACAGCTTAAATCAGTCATGGAAACATCGGCATAATCTAGAATGGGTAGTTGTAATTATTGTACGAGAGTTCAGATTTCATGTGACAGATGATCAAAATACGTTGTTTTATTGCTGTAGCAATGCAGTGCTCATCACACGATTGGGTACGGTATGGAAATGATGAAAATTAAAAACTTAATTACAGTTTTTCATTAAAGAAACTGTATAATAATAGAAATATTAAAAAGTTACGTTACAGCATCTCTTGTGGTCGTAAGTAAGGACAGTAAATACTAACTGCTGAATGCGAAGATGATTAGTCTTATTAAATCCACTGACGCTAAGTGAACTCAAATAACATTTATGTGAAAAACTTTATCGATTTCACTCTTTAGATAACATTTTTTTTTTTTTAAATCAGTGACTTCTTGTGAATATATTTACAGTGCTAAGTGTGTCGTAATTTTTATCAAATTAAAAAATTAACTTCGTCTAGATTTTATGTAATATCACTGAAATCAAATTCATCTTCCCGCGTCCAGACGCATGAACAATGCTGTTTTGTGTGTAAAGTAATGTATTTATTTAGATGGTTGGAAAAAAAACAAAACAACTTGTTATGATCTAAATTTGTTGCAACATAGAGAGAATACATTTTTGAGAAAGGATTGTGGAAGTCTAGGCATTTACATTGCTTTTGACCTGTCATTTGCTGGTTTAAGTGGCCTCTTTACACACTGTGAACCTTTTACCATTCCCCATGTTTTTTTTTGCATTTTACAATAGGAATACATGAGTTACAAATAAAAAAAAAACTACTACATTAACACAAAAAAAAACCCACAAAGGCATGGCCTGTGTGTGGGTGAACATTATATTTTTAATTTAAATAAAGTCTAATGGAAGAATACGATAGACAAAAAGTTCAAAAAATGAGTGATAATATTTGAACACAATTTTTCTGTCGATAAAAATAAGAAAATATTAATCAAAATTTATTCTACTCATTAAAAAAAGAAGCTGGATAACTTAGATTTTTTCATCCACAACTTCAACAAAAATTTAAACCGAAATAAATTCAAATAATGAATCTATCATATTGTCCTCAATAAATGCGTTGTAAAACAGTTTGGAGCTATGAAAAATGAGTGTCTTTTCCAGAGTCTGGATTTTCAATAATGTTTAAACATCCGTATTTATTTATTTATATATACGCCCAACGAGTATTTTTAAGGACATGTTTATTCACAGAAAATCATCATAAAGGAAAGTAGAAAGACCCAATGGTCTATAGTAGACTTGGTCGGAGTGGAAGCGGGAGAGAGGTGTTTATAATTGAATTTGATTCAGTGATCGTTTGAAAGAAGACAACTTGTTATCAATCAAGACTGGTATGTTTGTTGGCAGACCTGAAAATTCTGGGCATAGGGGAACAAAAACCATAGTTAGTTCTATTGTTATCGGTATGAAAAGGTCAGCTTTGTATGAGGTTTCTAGTTGGGATATTTAATTTTATTGAGCTCAGTAGTTCAGACGCATCAAAGAGTGAGTTGAGAATTTTAAATGGGACTAAAATGTTAGATTTATTTCGACGGTCTTAAAGAAAATATATATATAAAGTAAAAAGGTTCCTTCCGTGCCCAATCGTGTATCGGGCACTGCGTTGGTATACCAATACTAACCAACCCTTTATTATTATAAGTAAATAATATGGAAATATTCATCATTTATAAAGCTTTAAAAAATAATGGTCCTTTGATCAATAATCAAACAACCTTTCAATATAGCCTATTATTCTATATTTCATTGTTATGCTCACCCTTAACCTATTGAACTTAAGCTCCTCCTTCTATCTTTTTTACTTTTTTCAACTATTTCTCAAACAACATAAAATATTTTCAAAATCCAATCAGCGCATGTTTGTCATATCGTGTTGGTTTTAGTTTTTTTTGCAACAACTGTGGTGAAGGTGTATAGTAGGTTTTTCATGTTGGTTTAATTGGTGTCCTGATGAAGAGACGGGTACGTCTCGAAACTGGTAGACATGGAAAAGTCAGTTATTCATTTATATAAATATTTAATAACATTAAGTAACATTTTTCACCACAAAGTTAATGCTTTAAATATTGAAAACCAATACTTTTAAAATATTTATTTTGCTTAAGGAACGCACGTCACACTGCGATATGAATTTCTTTTCACCGGTACATTATGTTTTTACTCTTTTCTGATAAAACGTGTAAGAAAAAAAAAGAAAAAATTAGAAATTCTTGATTATTTCAATAACGATAAAAAAAATCAGTATCCATACAAAAAAATCACATATTCATTTTTATTTTACCGGGAATCGAACCCAACCTTCCGTGCGTGATTCAAGCGTCCTTACCACTAAACCACGGAATGTTTCCTACAACTTTCGTTGTTCATAAGTTTGACTCACTATTTTTTTTATCAGGAATCCTGAACGAGTGTTTTCGGCTCGATGGCTACTTTCAGGTAAAAACCCTTAAAAGGAAAATCGATTAGAGATAGTCCACCTTGTAGTGTAATGGTTGGAGTGTTAACCTATCATTTTGAGGTCGTGGGTTTGGTTCCTGGGAGGGTTTCCATAAAATATATGTTTATAAGGTGGTTTTACACTGCAATATTTCACGTTCCCGGGATTTATTTATTTATTTACATTTTAGTCCATTAATAAATTTAGTAAAATAAAAATGGAAACTTACATTCAGTTTTTTTTTTTAAGACTTAAATGGATTTTTGGGGAAAATAAGATTATAAGAAATAGTAAAGATTAAATATATATAAAGACAAAAAAAATAATAATTAAAGAAGATTATTAAATTAAGAAAAATAGCGCAAGTCAGTAAAAGGTTTATCAGGAAAAGAAATCATAGACATTAAGACTAGTTCATAAATGAATTGTTAGAAAAAATGAGGCTTAAGTCATCCTTTTCTGTTGCATCTTTAAAGTAGGATTTATAAAGTCTAGAGGCAAGGATAGTTGCGTGCTTCTATCATAGTGTTCGTGTACACTATGGAATCTCCAAGACTTGATTTATTCTGGAAACTTTGGCGGTTTGAGTTTTAAGGAAACAAGTGCTTACAATTTATAACATATTTATTACATTAGGGATACTATATCCGACTTGTATTTAAAAGTTTCGCTTCTTGGAATAATCGGATGGAAGAACATGGAGGATTAACACCCGAAGGGTAAGACCTTATCATTTTATCTTTTTGTATCACATGTTCAAATACACTCCTTGAACTTTTCTGTACGAAATACACTCCATGTACAGGAGCATAAGGAATAGAACCGAAACCCTGGACGATTGATTTCGACTCGATGTTAGCGCGTCGGTCTACCACACTTGAGAGTGGACCTTGGACATGAGATATTTCACTATCCCTGGACCCATATTCATAAATACTCGACGCCTACACGTTCGGGATGTTTCGGAATCCTCCCGAAGTGGCTTCGTTAATAGCAATCGTGTCGAATGGAGATACATGACGTGTTACCCACCGCAGTAATAACCTAAACAAACCAAATTATAGTTCACACTAATATACTATTGAAATTAGACAGGCGCCGTGGCGCAGTTGGTTAGACGGCCAACTCTGAAACTGGCGTCGCTGGTTCGATTCCCGCCAGTTGCAAGAAAAAATCCAAGAAAGATTTTTCTCAATTGGTCTGGGTGTTGTGGTTTATTTTTCATTACCTTCTGCCATATCCCTTCTATCCCACCTGCTGCCAAGCCTCAAAATAGAGGCTTCGTGGGTTATTCCTTAAAAAAATATATTTAAAAAAAAAGAGTTTAAAATATTTTTGTATCCGATATGAATTTACTATTTAAAACATTCTATTAAATATTAACATAATACAACAAAGATGAACAACATTTTAGATAAGGTAATATAGAAGTCTAGGCATCCACAGGGCTTATGACCTGTCATTGGCTGGTTTAAGTGGCTACTTTACACACCGTGTAACATTCACCTTTCTGCCTATATTTGAACATCTATATTCCTTCGATTCTGTTGACGTTTGTGATATTAAATAGCCAAAACCTTTATTGTTGCAGACGAGATTCATATGACTGAATTATTTTACGTACATACTAGGCAAAGTCTGAATTTTTTAAAATTTATATGCTTCTTCTTGGACCAGGTGAATTTATCATCAATGTTTTAAGTTTGCCCAAATTTTTGTAGACAAGGACTGGATTCAACCCTGGATTCAACCCTGGGAGCTGTTAATATTAACATAATACAACAGAGATGAAGAATACTTTAGTGAATGTAATATAGAATACAGAATGTTACATAGTGTGTAAAATGGCCACCAGCCAATGATAGGTCATAAGCTCTGTGGATGCCTTCTCTTAAATGTTCTTCATCTCTGTTGTAGTATAGTAACAGTTCCCTAAGGGGTTAAATTCAATCCTTGTCCACGAAAATTTGGACAGGGTCAAAATATTGTTATATCAAATACTTTAAACTTGTTAAAACTAACTAACAGAAGAAATATTGTAGATTTACTGAATTTATTTAAGATTGTTAACTTTAGATGGGACTGTCCAAAACTATTAGCACTCATTAACTCCAAGGTAACTGGGCGAAGGACTCTTCAAGTACCTCCGTTTTGTTGCAACAATTCGCGAACAGTATACTCAAATAATGCTATTCTGAATTGACTCCATGAACTCGGCAATAACTATTCTGACGTTGCTGATATTTTTAGCAATAAAGAATAGATTATATAAATCAACTCTACTTTATCATTTTAAAGATGGTGAACGGTAATTTACATATGTTGAATTGTAGTGCTTTTTATATTTACTTTTGTATGGGTACTATTTATTGTGCACATATATACGAGTATACTTCAAATTTTATTTTATTTTATTTTATTGTTATTATTATTACTGTTTTTTTTTTAGATATAAATGAATTTTATTGCTTTTTTTTCTGTTGTTCCTTATTTCTGAGGGTCGTGATCATTGATACTCTCACCAGCCATTCCATTGACAAAGCGTATCCACTCTTCACGGCCTGCGCCCTCTCCACAGCTCCATATAGGGTCGCCTGTGACGTTGTTTTCACCCGGTCGATCGATCGAGCTGCAGCTCTGCCTCTGCTTCTTCGTCCTGGCACACTGCCCGTGATTATTATTTTCTCCAGATTTTCTGGGTCACGTCTAGCTATGTGACCGAAGAACTGCAGCATACGTTGGCAGCATATGGCCGATAGGCGAACTTTTATGTTGAGTTCTTCCAGTATAGAGACATTTGTTCTTCTGGCTGTCCTTGGTATTCTCAGCATTCGACGCCAACACCACATCTCGAAGGCATCTATTCTCTCCTGCTTACGTGCTTTAATTGTCCACGTTTCTGCGCCATACAAGAATATTGGGAACACAAGCGTACTATGAATATTTTAGTTTTTTTCGAGATGCCCCGATCTTGCTAAATTTTGGTCAGTCGAGTCATGGCATTTTTTTGGGATTCGGAAGCTTCTTTTAATTTCTAAAGTACATGCTCCGCCCGCAGAGATTGATGAGCCTAAATTAACAAAATCTTGAACTTTTTAAAGTACCTCTTAAAAAATTTAAAAATCCTTTTCTTTTTAAATTTAAAAGTTTTACATTCACACATTGTTTAATTTTTTTTTTTCTATTTTTATTTTTAGAATCCATATCTAACCACGTTCTTAACACAAAACTGCTGTTTTATAATATTTATTTAACATTATACTTTTTTTTTCATATTGTAATGAAGTATTTATATTGAATTCTGTAACTGCGTGCCATGTATAGTATATTAATAAATAAATAAATATTTTTTTATTTATGGCGTAGCTGAAATACTACAATGAAACTGATAAAGTTTAATTTGTGTTTGTTTTTTATTATATATTATACTTTATTATTTATGTTTAAGTAACATGTATTTTTGACCCATATATATACTTGTTATTTGTAAAATAACGATTATTAATTTTTTGCATTTGATTAGCTAGGCATTTATAATTAAGTGTTTCAGTTTTTTTTTTATTGTTAAATTAGTAAAGAACTACTTATACTTTAAAAGATAAAATATTTCCATCTTAGAACAAGCTGAGCCATGTTCGTTTTCATTTTCTACTCACTAGTTTTATATAGATTCCCTGTTATTTAATATGTTTACTTAAATCACGCAATAAATTTATAAAATAAAAAAAAACAATAAAAAAATGTGTATGTTGAATGACGTTAGCAGGCGCTACTTAGGGTCGATTTTTGCCGTTTTCAAATTGAACGAATTGGCCAACAATGCATTGACACATAAAATTCGTCGACATTCATATGATTTTAATTTATTAATAACATGACGCTAGAATAACAGATCTGTGATTTTTTTGTGTTGTTTTTTTATTCAAAATATAATCTGAGCATAATAGCCATTCTGTAAACCTATATGTTTTATTTTTTTAAGTTCTTTGTAATAAATATATATTGACAGCGAAATATTAATTAATCGATTGACCATAAAATGCGCGTTGTTTATGAGATATCGGATAATTGTCATCGGCTGAATGTCATATTATTATTAATAATGGTCAATATTATATCCAGAAAATTTATTTAAAAATTTTGTGGCATCTCTAATGTAAATTTTGTATTTTTATGGAAAGAATTTAATAAATTAAGGAAAGTTTGTAGCTGGCGTTCGGTTACCATCCAAATACAAAAAACATTATCCACATATCGTTTCCGTAAGAAAATATTTTCGATAGAATTATTAAATATCTTATTTTTTAAATTGTTTACGAAAATGTTTGCAAACAAGAGGACTAATGGGGGCACCCATTAGTAAACTTTCGAATTTATTATAAATAAAATAATTAGACTGAAAATAGTTTTGATCTAAACATAAATTACGCAGTCGAGTTAAATATGATATAAATAAACCCTTACTCAATTCCAAATATTTTGATAAATCTGACCGTATACTTTAAGTTTCTATAATGAGGGTTTAGAAATAGATATGTAACGTAAAAAAAAAAACATTTTACGCTGCTTTGACCCCATATCGTTTAAAGCATTAATTAAATTAAATGTTTTTTTTGTGTAAGTTGGTACGAACAATTTATAATTATTTATCATTGACGATGAAAAATTACAAAATAAGCGCTTCAAATATAATTTTATGGTACATTATACTGTTTAAATAGAATTGAGAAACATTGAAAAATAGTTTTGCAAATAAAGCCCAAGTGCTCCGTCATAAAAAATTCAAACCTTGAACCGCATGCAAACACTATAGTGTAAATTCATTAGCTGATCTCTATTTTTTCACACCAACCGTTTTCATGTTTCTTCATAGTGCTAATTGCCTACTGATACTTCTGCAATTGTTTTCTTTTGAAGCAAGATAGTTGACAGAGATGGATGAATCTTCACAAAGGAATATGGAATTAAGATAAAGAACTATTATTAGCTAAGATTGATAGACATTTTGGCAAAGATGGAGAACATGCTTGGTGCAAAGAGCACTGCATTGGTGCTTATGTAAGATTTTGCTTGTTCATAAAGGGAGCCTCTTGACCAGTTGGAGATAACAGAAGAAAACGACGTTATACTTCAGTGTGTATTTATTACATCTTGAATTAATTTATAGAATTTGGTTGTGAAGCCCTAGAGCAGGGGTGCTCAAACTTGAACTGCTGGCGATCTACCTCAATATTTTTAGACTACTTACGATCGACTTGAGAGGCTGCAAGTATGTGTGATGCAGGGTTGTCGTACATACACGATACACCCTGCCTACCTAGGTAGGGTGTACCGTAGCATATATAGATATTAGCTTTCGACTCGGTCGATCGCGATCGACTGGTCGATCGCGATCGACCGTTTGAGCACCCCTGCCCTAGAGTAATGGTGATAACTGTATTGAACTGATTTGAAATAATTCACGTCTGAACTGAACTTGACCGAACTACTGATCTACGACTGGCCTCTTTTATTAGCCGTCCCAATAGTACTCTCTTCTTACGAGTGAGGAGTTAAAGTCATTTTCTATTTCCCTTACTGCCAGCACTTTGACATCCATGCTAGGAAATCAGCCATTCAATTTTTTTTTTATTGTGGGATGTTTATTTTATTTTATTTTATTAACATAAACGGCAAATCTGCCTTTTACAAACATTTATAATATTAACATATTTGGCTTAATTTTTTTTTTTTTTTTTTTCTAAAACATGAATTTTAAAAACAAGATTTATTAAAAAAAAATCAAATCAAAAATTATACAAGATTTATATTTAAAAAAATAACCTAAAAATTATACAGCATATTCAGTATAAAGTTTAAATAATAAAATATTCTATAGTAAATCAACAAGAAAATCAGAAGTACTGTTTCACACAGCTAGGCAAAGTGAACAAAAAACTGTAAATGGAATGCATGAATAAATAAATATAATTACCATTCACCATCTTTGAAAAAGTTCAAAAGGTTTGTTCTATAGGAACAATACCCTACACTTAATATATCAGATACGTGGGAATAACCATTGCTGAGTTCATGAAGTCTATTTAATACTGCATTACAAGTATACACTGTCCGTGAATTGTTGTTACAAAACGGCGGCATCTGTCTAGTCATTCTTATGTACAAGAAATGCAATATTAATTTTTTGCAGTGTTCTTAAGACGACAGTCAAGCCAGCTTTAGTTTCCGGGTGAATGCACAGTATAATTGTTACGTATCTGGATTTTTTTATTGCATAAAAGGTATGTGATCAGTCTTTCTCTCCAAGGACAATAAAATATTGCAGTATGGAACCACATTTAAAACATATATTACACGTTGACTCTACCAGAAATTGAACCCAGGGCCTCAAGCATGAAAGGCAAATAAGCAATCATCATGTACACTTTGAGGCAATTTATTGTCACTATAATTCTTTTTCAGGATTTTTGCTTCAGATTAAAAAATAGGAAACACTCGTAAAGGGTTAAGGTTCTCTTTCTATAGTCTTTACCTGGTCGGACTTGGCCACCCCCATGGTGACAAAATTTGAATGATAATTTATTTATGCATTAAAAAAAAGTATTTATACGACCCTATAAAAAAAAGGATGTATGACTTTTTATAGCAATAACTGATAATCCATTTCAAGTTATATGTAAGTTTGAAAGCTTGATCCGTTGAGATAGTCAGTGTCAAGTTTGAACAAACAAACAACGTCGACTTCCATAGTTAATTGCTTGATTGTGGTATAAATAGTGTTGTGACTTGTACACAGGGTGTCAGAGTTATGAGAACGACAATAATGATCTAAATTGACGATATTAAATTTATACAAAAAATAAACTAGTAAACACAACTTTTCCTACCGTTTGAATTTACAATAGGGTCATGAGGAAGGATAACAATATTTGACACAAGCTCTTTATATAACTTGCTCAACTCAAAATAAAAAAGGCATTAAATGTAGTGGATTTAAATTCAATTAAAATCGTGGCTTATGAAATTGAAAACTTTAAATAATTACTCATTAATTAACTAAACACATTGTTTTTAAGTATGAACGAAACCGATTGGAAGACTTTGGGTCTTTATTATGTTTTTTGGGTGAGTATACGTGGAGGGATTCACTGGTTTGTTTGTTTGATTGATTTGATACAATTAAACCAGACAATTAAAGGTTGCAAGCCCTGCTAATGCCTTGACTTCCATATTCTCTTCTCAAAAACGGTTTTCTTCGCTGTAGCAATGATCGAGTAACGATAATTTTTATAACTCCCTGAAGGTGGAATCCAGACTCGTCTGCAAACGTTCGGACATACTTTAATATAACTGTGATAAAAATTGATTATGGAATCATCATAAGCCATAACAAACTGTAATATAACAAGAGCCATATAAGTTACTAAAATGGAAACAAATTTTGTTAGGTTGCTGATTTTTGCTTGTATTTTCGTTGCATTTTTTATGGTTTGTGGCAGTAGTGAACCTATTCTGGAAACACAATCTATATATTATGGACTTGTCAAGACTGCTGTTAACCACGATAATATTTCGAATTGCAAAACACAGCTTGGAAAAATAGAGGAAGGAGTGAGGACACACCAAAAATGGGCTTTGAAACGTAAGTACCAATTTATTTGACCCTACCTCACTAACCTTATTTTCGAGTAACGGTGTAACTAACCTTTCATCTGTCAGATAACGAAACAGAACATCAATATTAATTTAATCAATTTTATTTTTTATAATTTGCATGGCTATCTTAATTTTCAGGCCAGCACGTAGTCAACGTATTTTTAGAATTAACCTACATATAGCTAATGCACATAGAAACATTATGTTTGCCACAAATAAGTCTTTCGCAGCCCTTGCACGAGTATTTCGTCATGCGATGTTTTTGGCAGGGCAAAAGCTATTTTTTTTTTGCTTAATAGGTAGTTCTACTTGTTAATTGACCACTGCTTTCTTCGCAATTTTATCATGTATAATTACTTAAATTTTACTTTTAATATATGAGGATAAAAAAGTTACTACCAACAAGTAACTAACAACCTTTCGTCTGTCAGACGACGATTACGCGTTAGATCCTAATCTAATTACCATGCGTCCACAATCAATGCGTGTGGGTAAATAATTTCGCTTTTTACGAATTTGCTAGATGTGAGCAGGGAGGCAGGCGGAGGGAACTTATTGAAACTGCATAAGCACGGAATGCCCATAGATTATTTGACGAATGGTTAGTGATCTAGGGTTAACTTAGAAAGCATGATCTAGAAAGCATCCTGAAAGCGTCAGGTCATGTTCCCATGTTCCTAAGAACAAATGTCGAAAATAAAAAAATGGAATTGACTCCGGAAAACTGAATTGGATTGTTAAAGTAGGCAGCCAAAAAAAGGCGATCGTTCAAAATAATTTCGATTTTTTTTTTTAACAGCGAAATTGGAAAATAAATATTATGAAGTATTAGAAAATATTTATCAGGTGGATCGGAAGTCAGATGGATAAATATTTAGTTGTTAAAATATTCAAAAATCGAGGCGTCAAAGTTTTTTAAAACAGTTACAATGCTGAGTAAATGTTTTTTTTTTGTCACGTGCTGTGCATGTCTTAGGAGAACCATTACTTGGGTTGCCTCCTCTTCATACTTGTGGGTTTTGTTTTCTCATGTATTACTTATTGCATATTCCTTAGAGTGTTTTTGCATGGCTTTTTTAATTTTACTGTGCATACTTGTAAAATATTTATTCAAACTCTTGTTCACTCTTTCTCAATAGTATCTGTGCACACACATTCTTTTAGTACATTATTTATTCTTGTCATTTATTGAAAATGCATAATAATATAACGGTTCTGCAAAACGCATTTCTTTCTGTATTATTTAGTTTAATTTAACAGTATTCAACTTTAACAGAGATGAAGAACATTTTAGAGAAGGTAATATAGATGACTAGGCATCTACAGGGCTTATGACCTGTCATTGGCTGGTTTAAGTGGCCGCTTTACACACTGTGTAACATTCACCATTCTGCCCATATTTGAACATCTATATTCCTTCAATTCTTTCATCTATTGATGTTTGTGAAGTTAAAGAGCTGAAACCTTTATTTATGCGGGTGAGATTCATCTTATTGAATTATTTCACCTACATACTAGGCAACGCCTGAAAATGTTATTTTTTCAATTTCTATACTTCTTCATGGACCAGGTGGATTTATCAACAATATTTTGAGTTTGTCCAAATTTTCGTAGACAAGGACTGGGATCAAATCCATGGGGAGCTGTTTATATTAACATATTACAACAGAGATGAAGAACATTTAAGAGAAGGTAATGTAGAAGTCTAGGCATCTACAGGGCTTATGACCTGTCATTGGCTGGTTTAAATGGCCACTTTACACACTGTGCAACATTCACCATTCTGCCCATATTTGAACATCTATATTCCTTCAATTCTTTTATCTGTTGATGTTTGTGAAGTTAAAGAGCTGAAACCTTTATTTATGCGGGTGAGATTCTAAGGTTATAAGCCCTGTAGATGCCTAGACTTCTATATTTCCTTCTCTTAAATTTTCTTCATCTCTGTTGTAATATGTTAATATAAATTAATTTTGCGGTCAATAACTAATTTTGGACCTCGGACTTTTGATGCGCGAGTTCACGATACTAGCCACGGGATCACAAACCAATTCATAATAATAATGTGATAATTAATGTGATGTTACTAAAATTATCGTAAGAGTAGCCAGTAGTAGTAAGGAATATCAAAATTTAATTTTCTGCTTCTAGTGTTGGACGCTTCAGGAGCTCCTGAGACGGGGTTCTACTGGGGTAACACGTACTGGATGGGCTCCAAGAAACAGTGTGACCTTGCGGCCTCCCTGAGGCAGGCCAGGGTTAGCCCCTACATCAAGCCATACAACTTGGAAACCAACGATACTATTGCGGCATTTCCAGTGTCTTATTTTTCCGCATACTTCTACCATAACTCTACTCTTCAAATATTTACACACTGGGATAACGAGGTGAGAATGACTTATATTACTACCGTGATGAAAAATATATTTTAAGAAGAAAATGCATGAATGGAGGAGGTATGTAATAAATAAGCAATACTAATAATAATTATTATTATAATAATCAAAGTTTATTAACAAAAATAACAATAACTTTATCTACTACATAAACACTTACGTAATGGATTTCTCTGGATCATGTCTAGTCTGCCTAACTAGGTACAACCTGTTTTAAGGCAGACATTTTATGCAAAAATAAACAATAACATTACTACCTACTTGTTTATACTATACAGCAATACAATATTAATTTATTAGGAATTTATTTTTGGTGAATTTTCCGATTTTTCTCGACCTTAATCCAGTAACCAATTTTTTACAAATTTGTTAAATTAAATCCGGGTCATGGTTTTGCAATCTTTGGGTAACATATTAAATATTTTGGGGCCCAGAAACCTGAAATTTCTTTGCCCGAATTCAAAGTTTGTGATAGACCCCATGACCCATCCTCTAGTTTGACTTCTGGTAGTGTGGGAGTGTTCCTTTTGGGATTTGATAGAATAATTTACGTGCACAAACATTATTATTCTAAAAATATATAATTGTCTTATATCTAAGATCTCGAATTCCTCAAATAACTCGACGCTGGGGTACCTGAAGGGCTTTTTAAAAATTATTTTAATGATTTTAATGCTTTCTATATCTTTAAATGTTAGGAATCTTTGGGACATTTTTTTAATTTTTTATTTTATTTATTTATTTACAATTTTTAAAAACCCGTTAGGGTTACATTAGAAATTTAATATTGTCTAGTCATTTTATGTCTCGTCTAGTCTAGTTAGTTCAGTCATCATGTGCTTTTTCAGATTGATTTTAAATTTGTCTCCATTAAAAGTTTTCAAGTAGTAAGGTAGGTCGTTGTAGTGTTTAAGTCCATTATGTAGTATTTTTGACTGTCCTGTGTTTGTCTTTGCTTTTTCAATATGATAGTGTTTTTGTTGTCTGGTGTTATATTTGTGTATGTCAGCATTTTTGACTAATATTATGTCGTCGTCTTGTATGTTTCCCAGTGTTATTTTGTGCACAATTTTTAAGGTCTCAATTTTAGTCAAGTACTGGTGTGTTTTTTTGTACAGTTCAGTCGTAGAGATCAGGTAGGGTAGGTTGTATGTTAGTTTAAGAATTTTATTTTGTTGTCTTTGTATTCTTGTTATGTCTGTCTTGTTACCAGTTCCCCAGAAGGCGATCATGTAACTTAATTTACTTTTGACATAGGCTTCGTACATTTAAAAAACTTCCCTTGGGCCCGATTTAATAAACCAGTGGAAAGTTATCTAAGTACCCGATTAAATCACTTTTTATGACACACTGTCATATTGAGTTTTATTCATATCACTGAATTCGTCTGGATAAGATCAATCTGCCAAAATATGGTTATTAGTATTGACATTAGTCTATTTAAATGTACCTCCATATCAGACATAACATAAACTACATTCCATACACTACTATCAACGAACCACACTCCTAACACAACACTCTAAACACACAAAAAAATTACAAGACAAATATAAATAATATCATCTGTATTCTCATTACATCTTGTTATCTTTGTTAGAATTGCGTGTTGTAAATTAGGATTGGTGTTGTGTTAGGTTTATGTTTTCATAAAAAAAATATTTGAAATCAATGTAGCGCTAAACGCAAAACCATAAATAAATAAATGATTCGAAGTACAATAATCACTTCAATTGCCCGTTTGTATCTTTTATGCAAATCCAAGGCTTTAAACCTATTTACTTCATACCTTGAACTTTAATAATGATTGTACATTCTGTCATACCTTTGGTAGTATATTGAATCACCTTAAACAAACATATTGTGTAGTGATAATTTCTTAACCTGTGCAAATATAGGTTTAATAAATCTTTGTTTTCTAGACGAAGATAACTCTGGGGATGTGTCTCCCAGCTTCGTGTGATGAAGACGAGATCAGCCTGCTTCTCCAGAAGTACTTTGACTCCAAAACCCTCGTTTTTCAAGACCTTTACAATGCTTCCTTCAAAATGGATGGAGTTTTAAATACTGGCAAAGACTATCCTTGGATCAGGCATCCGATGTCCATCATTTTTATGTAAATATATATTTTTTTAATATTGAAGAACATTTGCATTGCAACAGAGAGGAAAACATTTTTGAGAAGGGAATATAGACGTCTAGGCATTAACAG